>NC_081564.1:52322123-52326588 GCF_022355385.1 Mustela nigripes | reverse complement strand
CTGTACACTGGGGGAAAAAAAATAATATTTAAAAAAAGAAAAAAATTAAAAAAAAAAAAAAAAAAAAAAAAAGATTTGTTTCCCTAATCTCAGGATTTTTTTTTTTTTTTTTTTTTTTGCTATAATGGAAACCTACTGTCTATGTAGTATTCACCTGGGGCATTTGGGAGTCACCGCATGGGACTTGGAACAAGGAGAACTGAAGTTAATGCTGCCTGATATACTAAGAATAATTCTTTGTTTCTGATCCAGGAGTCTCCTGTCTACTGCTCATATCCATGAAGCTGTGGCAGACTAACTTGTTAGCTTGTAAGGAGGTAATTCTTAAACCTTCAGTTCTTACAGTGCCAACAAAAATGTACTATTTAATAAAAATGTAAGAAAGCATACAGATGACCATACTATGTTATTATTGTGGAAACAGTAGTTACCCAATATACTATAGAAAAGAACAAAATTAATTTTGTCTAAAATTGATTCTGTCCAAGAGAATCCTACCCTTTCCTAGAGGAAGTGAAGAGAAGGAACTCATATAGGAAATGGAAGCATAAATTATCCTTCTATTCCTATTTCTCTGACTATTCTTTCTCAGTATCTTCTATGGGTTCCTCTTCTGTTGGAGTTACCCAACATTCTGTCATTGTCCTCCTTCTCTTTGTAATATATGTTCTTTCTCGGGAAATTCTATCCATTCGTATGAGTTCAGCTACCAAATATGCCTGCCTGTCTCTAATTTCTTTCCAAGCTCCAGCTCTCTGTTTCCAGCTGCCTACTGGATATTTTACAGGTGACTCAAACTTAACATGCCCCAAATTCTTTCTTTCCCTGATGTACTCAATTGTTTCTTCCTCCCGATAACTGTTAATGGGATAACCATTCCCAGGGCCTCACACAAGAAATCCTCAAAGAATTCTCATTGCTAGGGAGGCATGCCATCAGAGCAAAGAAAAGCTAGTTTAATAGCATCAGTCTAAAATAAACTATGCTGCTGAAACCCATTACATGTTGATACTCTCAATAAAGACTTTTGACCCGGGAGTTAGTTGTCCTGTGCCTTCAAGGAGAAGGGCTTTATTTCCATTCCAATCTATTATTGGTTGACTTGATAGTTCAATATTCTTCTTCTTCTTTCTTTCTTTCTTTCTTTTTTTTTTAAGATTTTACTTATTTATTTGACAGAGAGCATAAGCAGGGGGAAGGGCAGAGGGAGAGAGAGAAGCAGGCTCCCCACTGAGCAGGGAGCCCAACAAGGGGCTCGATCCCAGAACTCTGGGATCATGACCTAAGCCGAGGGCAGACACTTAATCAACTGAGCTACCCAGGTGCCCCCAATATTATCATTCTTATTTCAAAGTTCTTGTTGGCTCAGGCGTCCAATGGAATCATCATCACTTTTGGAGAATTGCTTCACTCCATGAAGTGAATTCATAAACAAGTTCTGAGAATAGCAAGTATCTTCTATCTGTTCCCCTTTTTCCATCTCTGGGAATACATTATCCTGGTTCAACGCTTTAATCACCTACCACCAGCTTCTACCGCTTCCTACGTGTTCTCTGTCTCTTCACTCTTAATCTCTTCAAATCTAGCTTGTATACTCTTTCCATTCAAATTTTCTTTTCAAAATTGAAACTTGACTACAAATCCCCTGCTTAAGACCCCCCTCCCCCATTCCCAGTCGCTCCCATCACTAACACTGCAGATAATTTATTATGGGTCCTTCAAGATAAAGTTCAAGATTCTTCATAGGATGGACAAACCTCTCCATAATCTGAATCCTAACTTTCTAGCCTCATCCTCGCCACTTCTTACTTTAAATCTCAAGATACAGCAAAATGAAAATGATTAAGTTCCTCCCATGTAACATGCTTCTTCTCCTCTCCACGCCATTTCCCACACTGTTCCTTTTCCCTAGTGTTCACTTCCTAGTCCTCTCCCCATGCTCTGTCTTCACTTGGAGATGGTCTATTGCATGTCTCTCTAGTTGGCCATCTCTTCAAAGGAGTCCATGGTGTTCTCCTCCAAATCCTTCCCATGTAAGAGGATCCTGCTTGCGCTCTCAAAACACCACTACCAAACTCTAACACTTAACACACTGGATTGTAATTACATGTATTTACTGTGTTTCTGGCTCCTCCACAAGAGTAAGATACTTGAGAGCAAGAACTCATCTTTCCATTCCTATTGGTTTGAATAGTATCTGGCACATAAATATTCAATAAATATTTACTGAATAAATGGGTAGATGAGTGGATGGATGAATAAAGAGTGGGATGTGAGCTATGAATATTTATACAGAAATTTAATCAAAGTACATTTAAAATTTTAATGAATGGAAAAGTAGACAGTCTACAGTACGGTGCTCCACTGAAAGGGAAAGTTACTATGATAAACATATCAACAATAGGATAGATCTGGCTGCTGTTCCAGTAATTATTATAAATATTTTCTTCTTCTCCTGCTAATCTCTCCATTTTTAATTGTTTTTAATTTTTATTTTATTTATTTATTTTTTAAGATTTTATTTATTTATTTGACAGACAGAGATCACAAGTAGGCAGAGAGGCAGGCAGAAAGAGAGGAGGAAGCAGAATCCCTGCTGAGCAGAGAGCCCGATGCAGGGCTCGATCCCAGGACCCTGGAGTCATGACCTAAGCTGAAGGCAGAGGCTTTAACCCACTGAGCCACCCAGGTGCCCCATCTCTCCATTTTTTTAAAGTGAACTCTACCTCAGTGTGGGGCTCGAACTTAAGACCAAGAGATTAAGGATTGTATGATCTACCAACTGAGCTAACCAGAGACCCTAAGCTCCTGATAAATTAGAAATATATAATGGATAAAGTAGGACATAGTTATTATTTTCAAATTGGTATCTTTAGCCTCTTTTAAAATAATATATGTGAAGCATTTATAATTCTCAAGTATATAATGAACAGAGTCTATATTAATATTGTATATGCTGTGCTCCTTTTTCTTCCCTTTCTCCTTATGAATTAATTCCCATTTATATCAATTCAACGAAAATATAATAAATGATTTGTGTCCTTGGAAAAGACTGATGGGGGCGCCTGCGTGGCTCAGCGGGTTGAGGCTTCTGTCTTTGGCTCATGTCATGATCCCGGGGTTTGGGGATCAAGCCCCGCATCGGGCTCTCTGTTCCACGGGGAGCCTGCTTCCTCCTCTCTCTCTGCCTGCTTCTCTGCCTACTTGTATCTCTGTCTGTCAAATAAATAAATAAAATCTTTAAAAAAAAAAAAAAAAGGAAAAGACTGATGGTACTAAGTTCAGGTGTGACTACGAAGAATGTGATAGGGAAGGAAAAAGAAAGTACAGAGTACAGATGATACATACTGATAAAATATTTGGAAAAGAGTATATAGGACTGTAAGTTGTTGTTACAGAAGTAGTGAAAACAATGAAGATATTTTAATCATCTGAGATAAAATGAATTTAAATGAATTTCAAAATAGAATGTGAAGGGGAGCTTGGGAAGAAAAACAGAGATATTGTTCACACGTACTGAATCAGACCCTTTGATGACACGTAGAGTTTCCACAGTCATAAAGGTACCTTTTCCCACCACATTAGCTTAAATAGTGTAGAGCAAAGTGGAACTTGGCTTCTGTCTTCTCTATGACTCCCGAGCACTTACTTAAGTATTGTGTGATTTCGAGGGTAGATCAACTTAAGCTAGATATGTTTTATCTTTTTATATTATTAATCCACAAATGTAGATCTGAAACAGAAGCATAACCTTTACATAGCATTTTAATCAAAGTACATATAAATTTTTAAAAAAGATTTTATTTATTTGCCAGAGAGAGAGAAAGAGAGTACACACAAGCAGGCAGAGAGTCAGGCAGAGGCAGCAAGAGAAGCAGGTTCCCTGCCAAGCAAGGAGCCCGATTCGGGACTTGATCCCAGGACTCTGGGATCATGACCTGAGCCAAAGGCAGTGGCTTAACCAACTGAGCCACCCAGGAATCTCTCAAAGTACATCTACATTTTTTTTTTTCAAAGATTTTATTTATTTATTTGACAGAGAGTACATCTACATTTTTAATAGATAGTTATACACATAAATAGTCTCCTCCTGCTTCTTTTCTTTTTTCTTCTTTTAAGATTTTACTTATTTATTTGAGAGAGAACACAAGAGTGGGAAGGGTCAGAGGGAGAAGCAGACTCCCCACTGAGGAGGGAGCTCTATGCGGGGACTTCTGCCTGGGACTCTGGGATCATGACTTGAATCACAGGCAGACGCCCAACTGAGTGAACACTCAGGTGCCCCTCTCCTCCTATTTCTTGACATCGATAGTCTCCTACTGTACCCCAGTACCTTATCTGAGAATTTTCTCTTTAAATTTGGCCTCCCCAAATAGTTCCAAAATTTTTCCTATTCTGTTAATAAGCATTCTTACTGAATTTAGGAAGAATATGTTATCCAGGTTCATGCATCTCATTTTTTTTT
>NC_081564.1:52118958-52322023 GCF_022355385.1 Mustela nigripes | reverse complement strand
GGGGTGGGGAGAAAGCTCCCCGCTGAGCAGAGAGCCCGAGGCAGGACTCAATCCCAGGACCCTGAGATCACGACCCGAGCCAAAGGCAGAGGCTTAATCCACTGAGCCACCCAGGCACCCCTCATGTATTTCTTATTAAATACTCTTCTCCTTGCACAGACTTGTATGGACTAATTGCTAACTACACTCAATTTTTTTGTCACTTCATATTACTTGTTTAAGTGTTTTTAAAGCTTTTGCCTAATTATGTAAAAGGACAAGATAACATAGCAGTTTTAGTTTTAAAGCAATGGAAGTGAAAATTTGTACATTTTTGGAAAGTAAATTGGAAGTATGTGTAAAAACACTTAAAAAGTTCATACTTTTTTTTTTTTCAAAATTTTATTTACTTTTTTGACAGACAGAGATCACAAGTAGGCAGAGGCAGGCAGAGAGAGGGAAGCAGGCTCCCTGCTGAGCAGAGAGCCCAATGCGGGGCATGATCTCAGGACCCTGAGATCATGACCTGAGCCAAAGGGAGACACTTAATGACTGAGCCACCCAGGTGCCCCCCAAAAGTTCATACTTTTAAATACAGCAATTCCCCATGTGGGAATTATATTAAGAAAAAAAGTCACAGGTATGCCCAAAGATTAATTTAGAAGGATAGTCATGGAGGCATTATTAATAACAGAAAAAATATAAACCATAAATGCCAAATCATGAAAAGTTGGATAAATTATGTTATGTTCATATGATGGGAAATGAACGAATGAATCCAGTCATTTAAAAGTCACAATTTGGGCACCTGGGTGGCTCAGTGGGTTGAGCCGCTGCCTTCGGCTCAGGTCATGATCTCAGGGTCCTGGGATCGAGTCCCGCATCGGGCTCTCTGCTCAGCAGGGAGCCTGCTTCCCTCTCTCTCTCTGCCTGCCTCTCAGTCTACTTGTGATCTCTCTCTGTAAAATGAATAAATAAAATCTTAAAAAAAAAATAAAAGTCACAATTTGAAAAAAAGAAGTCACATTTTGGAATACTTACTGACATGGAAAAACATTCACAATATATTGTTAAGTGAGAAAGGTAGATTACAAAATTATAGGTTGATCCCAATTAAAAAGACACACACGTGTACATGTATACTGTAAGTAGAAGAGTATACACCAGATATGGAGACTGATAAATAGTTAAACTGAGGGTGGTGGGATTATTGGTCATATTTTTCCTTCATGGCATTTTTCTATATTTAAAACATTTTATAAAAAAAGATTTAAAAAACAATTTTTAAAGATTGTATTTATTTATTTGACAGAGAGACACAGTGAGAAAGGGAACATGTACAGGGGGAGTGGCATAGGGAGAAGCAGACTCCGCGCTGAGCAGGGAGCCCCATGCCATGCCTGGATGCTGGGGCTCAATCCCTGGAACCTGGGATCATGACCTAAGCCAAAGGCAGATGCTTAATGACTGAGCCACCCAGGTACCCCTAAAAAAGATGTTTTTAAACATCATTTGGGGGAGTTTTTAAAATCTGTTTCTGAGATGAAAGACAAATTCTTTAAGAAGTAGGTTTAAAAGTGAATAGAATATAGCTAAGAGTGATCTTAAGCAATTCTAAATAAATTACAGTAACATGCTCTAGCCTTTACAACCAGGATCCTAAATGCTGGGAACTGTTAAGGAGGAAAAACACATCCAGCTTGGATCAAGGTAGTCATGTAATAGGAGAGGTGCCCAGCATAATCACAATTTTCCCGTCTTTCTTTTTCCACTGCTTACCAAAAAAGAGGAATGGAAACCTCTATGTTGGCCTTTCTTTAGAGGACTTATCAGCAGGGATCTAAAATCTCATTATCTTTCTAGAGAGAGGCTCAAAAACAGAAGCTATCTATAACAGCCTCTGACATTAAAACTCATCTGAAGCTTCAAATCACCAGAATGCCAACCACAAACTTACATATATACCTTGCAAAGATTCTCGCACTAGGAAATATTTGGTAATATGAATTAATTTCGGCACTAATTAGTTAGTTATAATTGTGCTTTATTTTGATAAAGGATTTATTGAAACTGCAGAGTTGTATCACTAACCTATGAATTACTTACTTTGGAAAGTCTTGCTAAAAATTTACAAAACCACACCAGACCCAGGACCACTACTCATTACCATAAGCTTCTCAGTCTGAGGTCTTGTGCTTTCTTGGGAGGAAAAACACCACTTCCAAAGAGCTAGCTTCCATAAACCCAAACATATAACCTGTAAAACTATACACATACACATATACCCCCATGATGATTTTGGTAAATTGAATGATTAACTTACCATTTGCCTTTTCATTTCTGATTATTCTCGAATTTTCGAAGTTCCTGCTACTTCAGTCATCCTGTTCCCTCTCTTGGTGAACCATAAACACCTAATGCACAAGAAGAACTATTATTTAAAATCGCTTCTTGGCCTTTTGGCTAAGATCAAGCATAAATAATGGTTTTAATACTATAGCTTGCATTAAAGACTGCTAAACAAAATTAGTGTGTCGTGACTAATATTTAAAAAATTAAACATAAAAGAATAGATTACAGGATGCAGTACACATTAAAAGTACCAAAAAAGTGTTATTTTGTAAAACTAATTTCAGTTATATAGGAATGTGTTTACAGGCTTACAATGTGGTATGTGTGCTTTTAAAAGATTTTATTTATTTATTTATTTATCAGAGAGAGAGAGAGAGAGGGAGAGAGAGCATGCACAAGCAGAGGGAACTGCAGTTTAGAGGGAGATGCAGGCTCTCCTAATGTGGGGCTCGATATCAGGACCCCAGGACCATGACCTGAGCAGAAGGCACATGCTTAACCAACTGAGCCACTCAGGCATCCCAAGTGTATGTTTAAATGGGGATACAGTACGTTGTGTGTTGTTTTGAAAAGCAAATGCCCCATGATACCCAATTTGTAACTAGGGATATTTTGGATATTTGGATATTTGGAATATCCCTATAATATCTGTATTATTTGATTATCTCTTTAAGAAAGGCATGTCCTGGGATGCCTGGGGGGGTTCAGTTGGTTAAGCCACTGCCTCTGGCTCAGGTCATGATCCTGGAGTTGCAGGATCTCCCAGCTCTGCGGGGAGTCTGCTTCTCCCTCTGACCTTCTCCCCTCTTATGCTCTCTCTCCAATAAGTAAATAAAATCTTTTTTTTTTTTAAAGGCATATCCTATATCAAAAGCAAGAAAGGAACAGATGGCAAAGTAAATTTCTGAATATGTTTATAAATCCTTCCTGAAAGTACCCATATGGAATATGTTTCTTCATGGTACTTCACTTATCCATTTTCTCAATAAGCTAGATTAGATAGATAGACAGATAGAAGGATTAAAGAAAGAAATGTCTATCTATCTATCTACCCATCTATCTGTCTATCTCATCTATTGAGAGAGTGTCCCTACTGATTGCCAGGTGCTAGGCTGCAGACAGTAAAGCAAACCCCTCTGAGGATAAAGTCTCTGCAGGGAGACTACAAATTAACAAACAATAAGCTAACAACATGCTAACAGTTTTAGTAAATGTTGTAACTGATAGTCTAGAGCTACCTCTCCAGTTCAGGGGCAAAAGTGTACATCTTGAACTCAATGAAATTCAAATTTTCAGGTGAATGAACAAAATCCGGTGCCAATCTGGTAGTTAACATTGTTGTTTTCTAGACTCGATAAATGAATAATAATTGTTTATAATACCAAGATGCAGTGACCTATTAAGTAATTTAGAGTGAGAGGATGACTCATGACTTAGCTTGTTAGTCAAGTTGACAAACATTAATTGAGTACTTTCCATGCGCCAGGCTGGGAGGCAGGAGGCAGAGAAACAAAGGTGAATAAAATACACTTTTAGCGGCCAAGGTTAATTGCTGTCTAGGAGCGAAAGGTAACATAAAAACAGATAATAAACCATAGCGCAATTAGTACAATTAAAAAGGGGTATTGCCAGGTACAGTGGTGATGCAGGAAAAGAACTGGTCAGCATCGTGGAGGATGTCCCTTCTGGTTCACAGAGGATTCTCCCAAGACGCCAGTGGGTGTCTGAAAACCAGGGGCAGTGCCAGACCCTCGAGCACTGTGGGATATGTTTTTTTCCTATATATACACACCTACAACAAAGTTTAATTTATAAATTAGGCACCACAAGAGAGTAACAACAGCTCTAATAAAATAGAACAATGATAAAAATGTCCTACAATAAGCTATGTAAGTGTAGGCTGTCTCTCAAAGTATCTCTGATTGTACTGTACTCACTTTTCTTCTTGTGATGATGTGAGACACTAAAAAGTCTTTGTGAGATGAACGGAGGTGAGCCTTGTAGGGTTGAGACACAGGGACAGGCTGCGACTAACCTTCCCACCACTGGTCGGAAGGAGGATCATCGGCTTCCAGTCTGCAGTTGATCGGGACACAGAAATCATGGAAAGCAAAACCATGGATAAAGGGGGAACTACTGTAGGCAGAACTGGACTAGGAGTTTCAGAAGAAGAGAAAGGGAGAAAGGCATATCATGGGGACAGAATGACCTCTTCAAGGGTGTGCCTTTGCATGGCACCTTTGGGCAACTCCAGGAAGATACTGCTGCTAGATCCTAGGGTGTCAGAAGGTGGTCAACACAAATGAAGTTGGGAGGCAGACTGTCACATAGGGGAAGAACTTCTTTTATCATGCAGAAGGCTTTATATTATATTCCACAGACAAGGAGGATACAGATATGGTACAGGATTTTGGTCAGGGAGTAACTTTTAAGTCAATTCTGGCAATGGTGTGGAAATTAATTGAAATGGAAAAGAGTTGAGAGACCTAGAAAACCACTGGGGCTGTGAACTTTGATATCACACTTGACTGCTAGCATATGATGTGCCCCAGGACACGCCGATAGGAGGAAAACCAACATGTAATAATTTTATCTTTCAAAGCTGATAATACAGGGAATTAACAAGTTATGTATGTATAAACAGTAGTTTCACAGTTGGGAAGCTGTGAAGCGTCCCTCAGATAGAGTCCTAGAGTATTGTATGCCTGATTCAGCCTTGGGTTTATCAACATCATTAGATCAGCATCTGAAGAGCCATCAAGGTCACTGCCTGGATCTGCTATGTAGCAGGGCTGGTTCACTGTGGAAGAGGTTAACCCCACAGACTCTTGATTTGGGGAGTGAGGTCTCACAGCTTAGAGCAGCCACCTCCGTTTCCCATCTGAGGAATGTTCCTCTAGTCCTTGTTCATATAAATTGTTCTTCTGTTTGTCTCTTCATCTTTTCTTTAAAATTTACCCCCATTCAAAGCCACTACTTCTTTTCATAAGAACAGTAGTTACTTGCATAGCACTTCCTACGTGTCAGGCACTATTCTGAATGCTCCACATATATTAAGTGATAAAATTCTCATATCAACCCGATGAGACATTATTATTATTATCTTACTCTGTTCAAGCTGCTGTTAATAACAGAATACCACAGACTGGGCGGCTTAAAAGCAATAGAAATTCATTTGTCATGGTTCTGGGGGCTGCAAAGTCTAAGATCAAGGTGCTGGAAGATTCCATGTCTAAAGAGAGTCTCTTCCTGGTTCATACCTCTAGTCCCCTCCCAAAGGCCCCATCTCCAAATACCATCACTTTGGGGATTAGATTTTATCATAAGAATGCGGGGTCGGGGGGGGGGGGGGGGGCACAAACATTCAAATCTATAGCAATTACCCTCATTTTTTAGAGAAGGAAATAGCTAGTTACCCAGGATCCCACACAGGAACAGAGGCACTAATCATATTCATGCCATCAGGCTCTGAAGTTGGTATTTTTAATCGCCATAATATGTTGCCTCTCACAAGTCTCAATTTTATAAGTACCTCGTAGGAGAAAAGGGACCGGCACATGGAATTTTGCCTTATAGAAAGCTTTTCTTAGATACTCCCTTCTTAATAACCTACAGATCCTATAAGTTTTGTCCCTGCACCCAGTTGTTATGCCTTTATCTACATGGCTTGTATTGTTCCAACAATCTTAAGAAACATAATTCCTCATACCATGTGTGGAAGTGTAGTTCAGCTAGGCGGAAAAATTACCTTTCTTAAATGATTTTCCTTACAGCTTAACCAAAACTCTCTCCATATCACACGTAAGATCTTTCTGCAAGCATTCTCCTTGGACAGGAAGACTCATGTAAGAATTTGTGGCTCATTAAAGTGTCTTCCCTCTAATACTCAAGATTACAATGAAACCTTTTTCTGCGAGGTCAGCAATAAGAGCAAATCTAATGTAAGTCTTATTGATTAAAAAAAGTTGACTGCATTAATCTTTTTACTTTTTATTTTGTCTTTAGGTCATAAGTCACCAATCCTGGTATGAGAGGGAATTAGGGGAATTTTATTCCTTGAAGCTTTTAAAGAGGATATCATAACAGGAGAAAACTATTCTTTTTAAGAAGTCTTTCTGTCATATAAGGTTTCAGGATTTACCTAGTTGAAGGACCTCCACCCTGCCCATTCTTAAATGTTTCCTATTTCATTTTTGGAATCTGAACTCTATTTCCAAAAATAATTATTTAGATCATGATAAGCACGGGGTGATGTATGGAATTGTTTGAATCACTGTATTTTACACCTGAAACTAATACTGCACTATATGTTAACCAACTGGAATTAAAACAAACAAATAATAATACTTTTTTAAAACAATAATTTGGGTAGAAGAAAATTAGCTGGCACTTAGCTCCTTATTTTTTAAAATTATTATTATTATTGTTGAGTAAACCCTATACCCAATGTGGGGCTGAAACTCATGATACCTAGGTCAAGAGTTATATGCTCTACCCACGGAGCCAGCCAGGCACCCCTCATTTCTTGAGTTTTCTTCAAAATTCTTCTTTCTATGAGCAAAGCCTTATAACTTAAATTGGCCTGTGATTCTGAGTAAAATTATATATTAAGATATTTCTCACTTTTCCCTAAGACTTTTTTAAAAAAATTGATGTGCGTGACACAGAGGTCAAAACTTTCAGCAAAAAAATTTTGTGAAAACTGTGGCCAATGCCTCCAAGAGAGAGGGCAAGGAAGGTGGGTGTAGAAGATTCTCGGTGTTGTTCTTCAGTTGCTAATGGAAGGGCTTTTTCATTGGCACAGACCTAAGTCAGCCCACTGAAAGGCAGCTGGGTGTTTTCAAATTCCCTTGGGTTGGAGAAGCAGGCTCTTGTTCTGTGTCACACACGAAACACTGGATACGTGTTGGAAAAACAGAAAGAGTTGATATGCAACCGTTTCACCTGGTAATCACTCACCTCTGCTACTGTAAAATAATGCTAAAAAAAAAAAAAAAAAAGATGAGCACACAAAGGTCAGGATCTGCTTAAGGAGGAACTCGACAGTACCTTTCCCTTGTGAGCTGCGTCTGCAGAGAGCAGGCCATACTGCAATACTGGGGGAAACAACGATTTACCACGGAAAGTAAGCTGTGGATTTGAATCCTAGCACTGCTGTGTACAAGCTGTGTCATCTTGTCGAAGTACCTAAAGTCTTGGTATGCGTATCTAGAAAAAGGGAATTATCCCGACCTTAAAGACTGGAAGAGAACTGAGAAAATTATGTGAAAACAGCTGGCCCCAGTAGGCTCCCGGTAGTTTGCTCTTTCCCTGGACGTGTTTATGGGGGTTGGTGACCTCCTACCCCGCGGTCTCCAGCATCTCAGTTCACACAACGAAGGTCCTGAACCCAACGGTCACCTTCCCTTCTGTAGTCACTGTTCACTCATCATCCCCCTTCTCCATCTCGGTGCTTTGGCGCTGTCCCGGCTGCCCAGCAAAGTCTAGACTGGCAGGATTAACTTCCAGCCCCAGTGGTAGAGTTGTGGGGTTGGGGGAGAAACGCCTGCCTTTCCCTCCCGGTCTCTCTGTGACATGCTCAAGAGGTGGACACCAAAGAGGTCTCTCCTGTGGCCCGTATTAGCCACTCCAGCGGCAGGGTGGGGGGTAGCCCGGGACAGTGCCCGACGCCACGACTAGGGGAAGGACTCAGAGCTCGCTCCGGTCGTGCTGGGCTCCCGGAAGGGCCCTGGGCGAGGAAGGAGCCTGGGCGCGCGGTGACGCCCGGGAGGCTGCAGGGCGCGGGAACCGTCGGACGGGGGAGCGAGAGCTAAAGCCTGGAGAGCGCGCCGAGCCGCAGGCGTCGGCGGCCGCGGCCCGGAGGCTGACGCCCAGCCGAGCCCGCCGGGCCGCGGGAGGCGGAGCGGGCGGCGCCGGGGAGGCGGAGGCGGAGGCGGCGTCTCCCCGAGCTGCGCAGGCGTTGCTCGCACCTTGTTGGTCAGTGCTGGGAGCGCTGCTATGGCGTTTCTCAGACCCGCGGCTCCTCCTCACGAGCTCGAGGCGGAGGGAAGGAGGGGTAAGAGGAGGAGGCGCGAGGACGGCCGCCGCAGCTGCACACCCGGGGCCAGAGAAGGAGGCGGAGCGGGAGCCGCCGCAGCCACCCCGGCCGCCGCCGCCGCCGCCCGCAGCCGCGGGGCTGCTGCGAGTCCTCTCCGGGCTTGAGGGCACGCGGGGCGCCCCGGCCATGCCCCGCATTGGTAGCTGAGCCGGGCGCGGGCCCCCTCCCTCCCGGCCGCGTCAGCCGCGGTGCCCCCGGACTGCCCGCGGCCGGAGTGCCCGGCGCCTCCCGCGCGCCCCAGACCGCGAGCGCGAGCAGTCGCGGCCGCCGAGGCGCGGGTGGTGCCGGCGGCGGCGGCGGCGGGAGCGCGGGGCAGGAGGAGGCGGGGAAGATGGACCCGGCGCCCTCGCTGGGCTGCAGCCTCAAGGATGTGAAGTGGAGCTCGGTGGCCGTTCCGCTCGACCTGCTGGTCAGCACTTACCGGCTGCCCCAGATCGCGCGGCTGGACAGCGGTGAGTCCCGGCCCGGCCGCCAGCTTAGGGCAGACCGGCCCGGACCGCAGTCTCGGCGCGGGTGTGCGCGCGTGTGCTGGGGTGGGTGGGATCGGGTGGGGAGTGGGCTGCCCGCCCCTCCGGCGCTGGAGTTGGCCCGAGCGGCTGCCGCAGCCCTAGCGCGTTGCTCTCAGCTATCCCCAGCAGCAGCTAGAGATGTGAAAATCAGAGCCCTTGCAGTATAATTAAAAAGGACGTCTTAAAAAAAAAAAAAATCAACATTGGGGAAACCTCTGCAGATAGTAATTTTGGAGGCGAGCTGTCCCTCCTCACCCGCCTGCAAGAATTACTCAACCTGGGAAATCCTGAAGAGTTATCTTAGGCAACTTTCTTACAAAATCATTGTGCTCTGGGTGGCATCATTATTTTGGATGCTCTCCCCCCCCTTCCCCCAGAAGCAGCAGATTTAAGAGGAAAAGCTCCTGGGTGACCAATGAAAGGGATCACATTTCTCAGAGACCTTTTATTACAGCTTGTCTGTTTTGTTTAACCGAACTGAAAGTAATTTGGGGCTGAGTGTAGAAAATGTTTTTAGCAGAAGTGATGGTATGCTTAAGGTCGTTATTAACACATCTCAAGCCTGGAAAAATTTAAGTCTCCAAAATCTATATTGATTGGGAACCTGAGCTCAGAACTAAGAATGCTTATATTTCCTGAAACTGACCACCAGAAACCAACCAGCCCCCCCCCACCCCCAGCTGTTTGCTCTGCAGTGTGACATCTGCAAACAAGTGCATACTGTCAAGCAAGTAGACCCCTTTCAGTTTGAATTGTAACCCGTAAGGTGGCAATTTAGGTGTGTCTTGTCTTGTGTTTTCACAGTAACTTCAGATGATTAGGGCTTCATGTAATTTCAGGCTGTTTTCAGGAACATGCTTCGCCGTGGGGCTGCTGAAAGCCCTTGGGCCCAGGCTGGCAGGCAAGCAGATAGAGTTGTGGTCACACAGGCCAAGTCAAAAGGAGGAGCACTGAGCAGAAAGATGTCATTTCAAGTCACATGGATTTGGGTTACTCCTTTTCTGGAGTACAGGACTGTGTAACATGAGATGTGTAAATGTCCAAAGGCATTTTCTTTTTATCTGTGGGGTTCGATGAGACATTTGAAGTACTGATGTGAGAAGTAACTGCAAAAAAGTTCATGAAAGAAATTTTGGCCATGCTTTCTAGCCTTGTTTGGTTGGACATGGTAGTGGTGGGAATAAACTAGGAGTTTTCCAACTACTAATAAGTACAGATGAACCCAGGAAGGAAAGGTGGTGTGTGTTGAAGCATTTCCGCATGCAGTGGGGTGGGAAAGTGTTCCGTGCTTTAACTATGTATATGCAGGTCTGACTGTGTGTGTGTGTGTGTGTGTGTATTCATATTCACAGTGTTTCATTTCCTCTTCCACTGTGCAAAATTGTGTATATTGGAAGGTTTTGAGTCGTCACCTTTTCCGACCTTCTCTCATCACTGCACACTGCCAAAACTTCTTACCTAGGCAGAGATCATTGATGCATGTGGTATAAAAGTCACCCAAAAGCTTCATTAAATTCAAAGTTTAAAGAGCCTGAATGTCAATTGCAGATAGAACTTTTAGTTTTATTATCTGGTTTCCTATCCCTGCCATTCATAAGAAGGATCTGAATCAGCAGTATACTCATCCCACACTTCTTTTTAAAATTAGGACGTGGGTTGCAAGTCTTTAACACTGTGTCCTTTCAAGCTGTGGAATGGATTTTGATCATGTGTAATTCCCATTCTTGATGGTAAATTTTCTCTTATTACGCCTTGAGAATCAACAGTGGCACATACAATTTCGGAATCATAGCCAAATACAGCTTTATACCTTGTTCCTTAACAGTCCCATCTTATTTAAAAATTTTCTTGTTTTTAATAGCTGCATACTATTCCAGGGGATGGCTGTACTGTATAATCAAGTTCCTATGGTGGACATCAGTGGCTTTTTTTTTTTTAAAGATTTTTTTTTTTCAATTTATGTGTGAGAGAGATTGAGAATGAGAGAGGGAGAGAATGAGTGGAGAAAGGTCAGTGGGAGAAGACTCTTCGCTGAGCAGGGAGCCCGATGTGGGACTCGATCCCGGGACTCCAGGATCATGACCTGAGTCGAAGGCAGTCACCCAACCAACTGAGCCACCCAGGTGCCCCATGGCTTCGTTTTTTTTTTTTTTTTTTTTTTTTTTTTTTTTTTTACTGTTACAAGTTGTGATGTAACGAAGGCCCTGACCCATAAATCTGTTTGGGTGGGAATATATTCCTGCCTTTCTGAATAGGTATGTGAATCTTTTTGAGTCCTGCAGATCCACTGTCAAATTGTTTCAGGGTCTAAAGGTGATACTCATTTTAACTACTACGAGAATTGTGGGAGTGCCACTCTCCCCCACAGCCTTACAATATTAGTTATCCTTAAACAACCAAACAAACAAAAACTTTGCTAATGCTATGAGAAGAAAGTGTTAGCCTACCAACTAAATTTGGATAGCCTTTCAAAGAGTTGATCATTGATCCCATGCTTACTTTTAATCACATTTCACAGCAATGCTTGCAACATATTCAGGGTACATCGCCATGTTTATGAAAGCTGTAGCTGAAATCTCAGGTTTTGTGTTGTCCTCATTCTGTGTCCTTTTGCCAGTTTTAGCACTACAGGTACATTTTACACACAACACACACACACACACCCCATACTTAGACATGAAAGGTAGTCATTTTCCAAATCACTTATTTTATTTTATTTTTCAAATCACTTATTTTAAAAGAGGCTAGAAGGAAACTGAAAAACATGCCACTCACTGACGTGATGCCAAGAGGGAACTATTGGCTAATTATAAGCAGTCATTAAAGAACATTAAACATCTAACTTAATAACTATTGATTATTGAGTGCCAACTACGTGCTGTATGTTTCCAGGTGTTTGACACATATTTGTCTCAAATTCTCAGCACCCCATTTTAAGGACTTTGGGAACCTGAGATTCAGAGAAATTGAGTAACATACTTGGTAAATGTGCGGAGTGGGATTTTCAGCAAACTTTCTGACTCTAAAGAAAGACCTTTTATCTCAAACTTTACCTCTTCACACTAAATGGGAGTAGGTTTAAAGTAGGTCTAATGTCTACTCTAAATAGCCCCACTGTCTCTCTGAGAGCTTGAGGACCGGAAAGTCAATATTTTTCAAACAGTGTAGACACCGAATTAAGTGCTGGCCTCATCCATCATATTTAGACTACCTTCTGCTTCCCAAAGGAGCGGCTGACAAGACGGAAAGGGCAGTGGGGAAGAAGAGAGTACGAAATCAGAGAAAGAAGGAAAGACACCGTATCTGAGGGCTTGGGTACGTAGCCGTGCCTGTTGGGATTCCTCCTCAGTACATTTGCCATGCTTAAAACATCAACTACACAGGAAAGAACTCTCCAGTTCTTTGCATAATGCATGTTAACACCTGAACTGCCAGTCAGATAGATACATTCAATATTGCATCCCCAGCAGTGAAATTTGTCATCTTATGATAAGAGAAATACAAAATAGAGAGCCTCCGTGGTCTTGCCTCATGAATTTTTCTGGAAAACAAAGAAGAGTACTCAAGAAGTAGCAATTCTCCTTAGGAAGTAAGATACAAGCTTGTCAGCCAAGGGCTATAACCCCATCAGCAAAGCAGTTGAGATTAGTTATTTAACCTGGTCCTCGTGTTCGACAGCTGGACAGGAAGAGGGTGGAGAGAATGCTAATGCCCTCTCCATCTCCCACCCACCCTAGCTCACGACTAGGTAGGTGGGAAATTGTTCATTCTTTGTCTTTTCAGTTATTTCGTCTTGGAACGTCTCCAAAGGTTAGTCTATAGCAGTGTTCTTCCACTTTTTTTGTTCCTGTAGCTCCAAACAAATCCTGTAGAAGTCTGTACCCTAGGCACATTTTTAACGTGATTGCTATAACTTTTCATCTTAAGTTTAAACAGTTGCAAAGGATGACATTTTTCAGCATCTTATAAATCTTGACCTTTTAAATTGTTACATCATTAAAATACTTTAGTAGGTCTATAATGGATTCCCAGTATCATTCGTTTTTAAAAAATGCATGAATAACTTCTTCTTAAACAGTTAAAATCTTTATGCCCTTTTTCCTTTTTAAATTCATATTTTTATTTTCCTTCCCTTACAGAATTCTATCCCAATCTAATGTATTTTTATGCTTAAAAGTGTCTTATCTATCAGTCATTCTTTCTGTAACAAAAATATATATAAATTGAAACCTAGTATCGTATTTTCCTTTTGACCTTAGGGCTCTTTCTAGTTGAATATTTCAGGTCATTTGAAATGAAGAATTGCAGATTACCTGATTTAGAAAAGGCATTGCAACCCAGGTGCTGAAGACTTCTTCCTCTACAGCATTAGCTTTTTTATTTGTTTCTTTGTTACTCACCCTGAGGTCTTTACACCCTGCGGTAATGCAGTTTAGAAAGATCTAAAGAGGGGTGCCTGGGTGGCTCAGTGGGTTAAGCCGCTGCCTTCAGCTCAGGTCATGATCTCAGGGTCCTGGGATCGAGTCCCGCATCGGGCTCTCTGCTCAGCAGGGAGCCTGCTTCCTCCTCTCTCTCTCTGCCTGCCTCTCTGCCTACTTGTGATCTCTCTCTGTCAAATAAATAAATAAAATCTTTAAAAAAAAAAAAAAAAAAAAAGAAAGATCTAAAGATACATTGTTTCTGTAAAATAGGTGAAGGGTCTTTGTGACAGGGAGGTAGGTGTTGGAGGACAGCTTCCTTTCATCCTGGGATGGATGTCCCTCCCTGATAGCTTTGATCCCAGACTAATCAATTTTTAGCCAAAAGAATATTGGGAAGTTGGGGCACTGGAAATTGACACCCTTACAGCTGTGATGGGAAGTATTGGCTTTGCATCAAACATGTAGCCCTGTTTGAGAATGCTGGCCTCCATCAATGAAAAATGAGTTCATGGCCCTGTTTGCTGAAAGAGGACTACCAAGTCCTGGAATGACTGGGAGGGAGAAGACGACAGTAGGATTTGGGGGCAGCTGCAATGATGGATCAGGACCAGCCTCTCCTTTCCAGCTGTGCAGAGCAATCAGAGCCGGTGCTCAGCCCCAGGTGTGTTGGTGCTGGGGAGCTTGGTCCTTCCTTGCTTTGTGCCGAAGTCCTTCTCTAACTAGCATGTACGTGCCTGGAAGGCTGAAGGAACAGAGGCATGGATGCTCTGAACCAGGCGAGGCTCCATGTGGCCGTTAGCAGATGTCAAAGGTATTTCTGTTCTCAAAATCTCCATGACTGGTGTGTGTGTGTGTGTGTGCGTGAGTGCATGCATGTATAATTTCTTTTTCTAAATTAACTTAGTCTTTTTTTTTTCAAATATTTTATTTATTTATTGACAGACAGAGATCACAAGTAGGCAGAGGGGCAGGCAGAGAGGAAGAGGAGGAAGCAGGCTCCCTGCTGAGCAGAGAGCCCCATGTGGGTCTCAATCCCAGGATCCTGGGATCATGACCAGAGCTGAAGGCAGAGGCTTTAACCTGCTGAGCCACCCAGGTGCCCCTAGTGTCATCTTATTCCTGGAAGATCTGCTTCTCCATGGCTTCATTACCCCTGACATTCTGTGTTGTAAGAGGGTACATATGCCCTGGGTTGGAGAGACAGTAGTTGAAAGAATGCTGGATTTGGAGCCTAGAAACCTCGCCACTCAGGTTCACGAACTGACATTTCATAGTTATGGACCTTAGTGATACCCCTTTGATTTGTAGAAATCTCATGCAGAAGAAGATGTACATTATCCTAGTCCATGTATCTCATAGTTACTGGTTAATTTGTTTCTTCAGTCAGCTCATATTTAGTAGTAGCCCCTGCTATGTGTCAAGCCATTGTTATAAGTTTGGGGTTGGTAAACCTGAACAAATCAGAAATCTCTGTCCTCATGCATCCAGCATTCTTGGGTATCTGCTTAGTATGAGAGTTAAATGCAATAATATATGTGAAATACGCATGTATTGCAAAGCAGCACCCATAAGATTGGAGTAGTGGAGGTGTAGACCAGTTGAGAGGGAGGTTTCAGATGTATCAGAAAGGCACTGAGTAATTCTTTATTATTTTTGTACAGCTAAAGATACCAAGGGAGATGCTCAGGGTGACATCACTCTGTTTCCTTCTGAGTATTTCAGATCTGGTCTTCGACCAGTTATAAAAAGGTGGGGTTAAGGTCTTTATCAGAGAGAAAGTGTTAGGAGCTAACTAACCCAAGATTGGGTTTGGGAGAGACCAGAGAAGGAAGTTAGGAAAGAAACTTTTCACATCATCCAGCATCACATGTAAGTCTGACCAAATGCTACCAAGACCCTTGAACCTATTTCTAGTAGACATGTTTCTAGTAGATACTCATTGCTACTTTTCGTGTCGTGATGGTTTTCTGAGTACTTACATGACTGTTAGCAGGAAGGGAGTGCCTTGAATAATGTCATATACCAAGTGGGTGCTAAAGAAAATCTCTCGAATATTCTTTCATGTACCAAAGTCTTTGACTTTCCTCTAATTGGCCATGCCTATGGATTAATGAAAAAAGAATGGGAAAGGATATTTTGGGGGGCGGTGGGCAGGGGTATGCATTCAGACCCACAAGACAAGATTTGGACATTGCTCCTTCAGCCTCTTGCTTTTCAAGTGAGGTGGCTGTTTTGAAAACCCTAACACACTCTGGCTGTCTGTGAAAGGAAACTGGTTTGACCGTTGTGATCGACTGTGTCATAGTTTAAAGAGCATATTTGAGTCTCTTTTGCTCTTTTGGCTGCCTTACCGAAATAGCAAGTCCTAGTAGGCCAGCTTGTAAACTCATTATTTTTGAGATTCCTGAGGTATCTGTCTTGGTACTTACTGAGCTGCAGTTCTAGGCAGACTCTTAAACTCCCTCTGGTCTTCTGCGGGACCATCAGTCTTAAGAACATCAGCTATTATGTGTAACTTGAAAAATAACTTTATTGCTGGCTTATGTATTATTTTGTCATATTTGACAAAATAGGAAATACCTGTTAAAATATTTTAAATGCCATGGGATTTAAGCCGTTTAGAAGACATTTCCACAAGAAGATGCTCCCCCACACTTCAGCACCCAGCCCTGCTCCTTAGTGGCACAAAAATGTTTCCTTGAGTTTCAGGTTAAAGTTATCTATAATTATTTTTGCTATTTCCCAGCTCCGAGCACAATGCCTGGCATATGAGAGATATTTCATAAGCAGTTAATTACATGAATGAACAAACCTCAGAATTAAACATTTCAGGTCCCAAATGTCTGTATTACTAAAGCATCTATGACCTCTGCATGTTTGAAGTAGAATTTCACTTTTGTTTCAGCTGTGATAGACATATTTGTAAATACGTAAATTGAACTAAGATGGTGGGTCCCCAAATTAGCAGTAGGGAAAATACTTAGTGGACCGTCATGATAAAATAGTGATTCTTAGGATCATTAGCTATTAATATTTAAAAAAAAATATTTCTGGAAATTACAACTCTTTTTTAGATTCTTTGCTCTCTTACTTGTTCCTTTGTTCCAAAATTAAAATGCCTCCTTTACATTTTACATGTAGCTGTGTCACTGAATGTTTAATTTTGTATGGACTGGAATACCATCAGTCTCTGGAATCAGTCAACTCTTACAGTATAATAAAGAATAGGACTGATCAGATACTCAGCTAACCATTTAACCCTCCAATGTTTCATCTTCTCAGGGTACCAGGGATTTTACTTCTAAGCAAAGTAAGCCACTTGGTTATAAAACTACAACTGCTAATTTGGTACAGTTGTCATCTTCCTAGAATAGCCGCAAGATTGACTTGAGACCTTAGCGTCTTAATCCCAGACAATGAGTTTCTTTTTATGCCCTTGTGGAAGTATTACATGGTGGTAAAAGAGGGAAAAAACAATGTTCCCAAGGCTTTTTCCAGTTTTGTGGATGAATTACTTTGTTATTAAAGGGCAAGTCATTTTAATTGATTCTGCTAATTCTTAAACCTAGTTTGAAATATTTAAATGCCACTTGGGCTTTGATGACTTAATGGTTGTTTAATAAATACCAAGTTATTGAATTTAAAATGCAATAGGAAGTCCTATAGCAATGAAGATATTTGTTATTTAGGTTAATATTTAACATCTTCAGTAAGTTGTTAGGATTAGGAGGGAATGTGAACAGTGCTTAAAGATATATCCTTGTGAATATCTAAAATAAGTTATGTTCTGTCGTTTTTATCCACTCAGTAGAGGAAAACTTCCTTGGTCAGAAATTTTATTTTTCAAATATGATGGCTTTCTCAATACCAGAGTTTATGATGTTAGAAATGAGGATTTGCTCTTGATAATTAGTTCAGGTAATTAGTTCACATTTTTCTTGTGGCAGGGAATGGATTCAGATATCTAAAAGTGACCAAAAAGGGGTAAACGTTTACTTTTCTATTTTAATATTTTGCTACGTTGTAGGTAATTAGGAAGCACTGGTTATAACAGTCTGTCATGCATTCAAAAATGGATTAGTGAAATGCCTCAGGAAACACATCCATCTGTACACGTGTACTCACGATTGACACTCACTTTGAATGGCCTCTCTATCAGCGACGTGTGAGCAAAAGATGGTTGGAATCAAAGAACTAGCATTCATTCCATTGTCATTGGTAGTCCTCAGGGAGCTTGTGCTGTTTGGTCTGTTACAGGTTAACAGTTGAAATAATGCAAGATCCCTTTTTACCTTGAACCGTACTGACCTACGAAATCAATCACCAGAGGCAAGTTAAAAACAGTTTAGTTAGTCATGTCTAAAGAGAGAGAGAGCTCTAGAATATGCAGATTACCTACTTAAACATAAGAAAGAAACAGGAGGCTTTTTACAGATATTCTGTTAACCTTTTTTTGTTCCCCCTGTTTATTTTGGTCCCAGCTTTTGCGAGAAACAGAGATCCACTGATAATAGAGAGGATCAGAAGAAATTTTCACAAGTTCATCATGGCCAGGTTATAGCAGTTAAGGGTGATTTTAGTAGTGCATAACAGGAGAAAAAATAGTGATTTGTACAACATGGAGATTTCTTTCTTTTCATATAAAAGGAGTCTGAAGGCATATATTCCAGGATAAATATGGCAGGTCGGGAGTGAAGGACCAAGGCTCTTCGTGTTTTCTGCTCTTCATGCTTAGGAGGTGGTTTTCACTTCATGGTCCTTAATGGTTGCTGGAGTTCTAGCCATCACGTGTACATCTCATACAGCAGAAACCTAACATAGCACTTCACTTACATCTCATTGGTCGGGACTTACTCCACTATAGGCAGGCATATAAGGAACTGATGTCTTAACTGGATACAGTACTCGTGAGTTCTTACCACAGGAAGGGGAGCATGGGACACAGGGTGCTGTTTAGCAGTCTCTGCCATTTAGATTTGTGCTTAGATGCTTTTTCTTCACCTTTTTCCCCTACACAAAATCTTAGCAAAACAGCTGTACATTCAGCCCGGATTCCTTAACATCTTCTTGTACAGGTTTTTTCTTTAGCTCAGATAGTTTGAACCTCTTGCCCCAGCCTTTCTCTTTTCCTCCTTGAGCATGAGCTAAAATCTTAAAGCAGTTCCATTGAAAGGCCCTCTATTAGACATGAAAGCACTTTATAAGTAAGCCATGAATAGTTGTATACTTGTAAAAAAAATATTGTTATAGGACACTCCTCACATTCTTTTTTGGCTTGCATATTTTTCGGGTTTTTCTCTCTGATCTGATGCACACAATGGAAATAGTTGTCCATTTGTTTAAAGATACTTTTCTTCCCCCTCTTGCTTTCTTTTGCCAGAGAGGCTTGGTGGTGGTGTTTTAAGAAGGTATTTGCTATTTTCTTCCAGATATCGTTATTATTGAGAGTTGGGAAACTATAGACCAAAAAATGACAAAAATGAGTATCAGTTTTAATTCCAGAAGTTATATAACTTGTTATGTAACCACTATTAACATTTTCCTGTTATGCAGGCATGGCATGTAAATGGAGACTATAAAAGTGGGGGGAAAAATGTCAGACAAAATCGTATAAAACTGCATTTTTGAGAGCTTGTTTGGAGGTTCTAGCAGGGGAGCGCAGCTACTCGTATACCCTTGACCGAAGAACGGTCCTCTCCTCTATCGGGGAAGGTCGTCCTCTTCGACCGAGCGCGCAGCTTGGGGAGGGACGCACATGGAGCGGTGAGGGAGGAAGGGGACACCCGCCTAGCCAGCCAGATCAGCCGAATCAACCCTGGCGATCAATGGGGTGACAGATGTCGCAGCCAGATCGCCCTCACATCCTAAAACTGCATTTTTGATTTCACAATAGATTGTGAGCGTTTTCCTTCATTATTAGTATCTCTTAAAAATAAAATTGTTAGGACTGAATGGGATTCCGTTACTAGCAATAAACCACCATTTGGTGGTTTTTTAGTTGTTAGACATATTTTTAGTTGTTAGACCATTTTTTAGTTGTTAGACATTTGGTTGTTTTGAGTATCATGTTTTCGAGGATATCCATGTAATTGAATTGGTCAGTTATATATTATTTCATTATTTGGGGTTCCTGGAAATGGGATTATTATTTAGAATTTATTATTTTTAAATTGTTGATGTGTGTTGCCAGATTGTACCCAGGAAAGTTTGTACCATTAGGAGTGAATGGGTAAGTTTATCACTTTGTACATCATTGAATATCATGGCTATTTCTTAGTCTTTGCCAATTTAGATAATTTAAATACTGGCACTTTTTCTCATTTGTGTTTCTTTGATTACTACTAGAATATCACCATTAATTTTATCATATTTTGTGAATTTTATGAGCCCTTTGTTCCATTTGTTTGGTAGAGTTTTTCGAAGCTATACTTCTCCTTATCAACCTGGATATTGGGCTTAAGTGTGATGTTCTTTGTTGCATTTGTGGCCAGTCCTCTGGACAAAGGAATCCTCTTCCGCTGTATAAAATAAAATAATCTCATGAAAATCTTGGTAAAACCGTGCTGTGTATTCACAACATGAATTCAAGTCATGGAGAGGAGAGGACCCCACGGATACTTTTTTGTTGATAATTCCTCTGCATTGCATGAAATTTAAGCTAACCAATAGGGTTCATCCGTATTTGGTTTTCAGGGCTAAGAATAAGTTGACAAGTTTACTACATTTGGGGCAGTTAGTGTTTCCTGTTCTCTCTTTCACAAAAGGTAGACCGTGAGAGCCTGTTGAAGCTTAGAGCCCGAGTGCCAGTGTGAGAGAATAAATAACAGAGATTCACAGACAGCTTCCAGACACCAGGGAGAAAAGCAAACGAGATCGTTTGAGTGTCATTTCATTTCTTCTGTTGAATGTCTGGGTCAGTGTCCGCTTCAGTGTGACGTCTAAGAAGAAGGGAACCACAGACAAGGAGCAAAAGCCTAGTTTAATTCTTTTTGTATAGGCAGTGATCGATGGGGAATAAAATGTGTATCTGTTTACCCACTTGGCACAGAGGACTCTTTGAATAGTTCTGTTTATCAGTGGGTTTAGGTGACAGTTGCTCAAAGTGAAGTACAAGATGACTTTAAGATTATTTTGCCAGGGGCGCCTAGGGGGGCTCAGTGGGTTAAAAAAACCTCTGCCTTCGGCTCAGGTCATGATCCTGGGGTCCTGGGATCAAGCCCCACGTCGGGCTCTCTGCTCCCCAGAGAGCCTGTTTCCTCCTCTCTCTCTGTCTGCCTCTCTGCCTACTTGTGATCTCTGTCTGTCAAATAAATAATAAAATCTTAAAAAAAAAGATTATTTTGCCAAAGAAATTTCAGATTAACTTTACAGTAGATCAGGTAGTTTATGAATTGTTCTACCCTCCCTCTAGTGTTCTCTCTCTCTTTCTCTCCATCCTTCTCTTCCTCTCTCTCCCTCCTCTCCCCCTCACTCTCACTCAGTCACTCTTTTTTCTTTTTCTTTTAAGATATACTTATGTGAGAGAGAGAGAGAAAAGGCCGGGGTGGGGGCGGGTGGGCGAGGGGCAGAGGAAAAGGGAGAGAGAGAATCCCAAGCAGACTCCCCACTGAGTGCGGAGTCCCACTGGGGGGCTCCATCCCATGACCTCAAGATTGTAACCTAAGCGGAAACTAAGGAGTTGGATGTTTAACCCCTGGGCTGCCAAGATACCCTGCTCACTCTCCTTTTCTTGAGTCAGTTGGGAAGATGCAAATCTGAGTAGACTCTGCAGTTGAATACTGTGATACAGGGGACTGGGGCGGGGTGGGGGACGGTGGCTCAGACAGTTAAGCCTCTGCCTTCATCTCAGGGCATGATCCCAGGGTCCTGGGATCAAGTCCCCCATTGGGATTGCTGTTCAGCGGGGAGTCCTGCTTCTCCCTCTACCCGCTCCCTGCTGCTGCTGCTGCTTGTGCTGTCTTTCTCTCAAATTTAAAAAAAAAAAAGAGAGAATACAATACTTACTACACTTATTATGCTAATAACTGGAGACCAGAGAGAAGGGAAGGAGGAAAATATATGAACTAAGCATAAATATCTAGTTTCTAAATTGTCATAATGAAACAAAACTTCATTTCCCTTGATGGTAAACATAGTATATTCATTATGAAGAATTTGAATACATAAAAATATTTAAAATATTTAAAGACTAAAGATAAACTGAGCTCCTACCACCTTGAAATAACCACCATCAACATTCTAGTGACTGACCTTCTCATGTGTCCTCTCTTCACACTACACAGACACACACACTTACAGTTTTACACGAACAAAGCATTTTAGGGTTTTTTTTTTTCTTCCTCCCTTCATATCAACCCCCATTCCTCCAACCCAACCCTGCCTACCCACCAACCTACTTTAATAATCCAGTACATACTGTTCTTTTCTCCATCCTCATACAATCCCATGTTGACATTAGATACACATACAAAGGTACATATTGGAAGAGAAATGTGTCATTGCTTTATAAAACTGGGATTATTTTTTACTTTTTTTTTTGTTTGTTTTTTTCTTATATCACTCATGGGAATTTTTCAGAAATACAAAGTCATTCTTTCTTCATAGCTGCATAATATTCCACAGTGTGGAAATACTCCTGTTGATTTGGTGATCAGTTTGTTTCTAATTGTTAGCCTCTGAATAATACTTCACTAAACCTCCATATGCCTAAGTCATTCATTTGCTCATTGTTTTTATAGAAGTCTGTGATTTCTATCTCATTTTTTATTTCCTCTCCTAAAACATCCTTGATAGCACTGTCTTACTGATTTTCTTAATCGTACATGCAGAGATCAAAATTAAATCTTTTTAGAAAAAAATATAGGGGGAAGTGGGTTTTCCATCCCAGTACCACAATTCACAGAAGTTGATTTGATTTAAATCAATTCACAGGAATTGATTTAATAGATGTTGCCAAAATGCTGTCCAAAAAGTCCATAACGATTCTCATTTCCATCACTGATGTAGGAGAATAACAGTTCTCCAAGTCCATGTCATCATTAGCTGTTATAAAGTTTTGTTTTTTTTTTTAAAGATTTTATTTATTTATTTGACAGACAGAGATTACAAGTAGACAGAGAGGCAGGCAGAGAGAGGAAGAAGCAGGCT
Source organism: Mustela nigripes (assembly GCF_022355385.1). Taxonomy (NCBI): domain Eukaryota; kingdom Metazoa; phylum Chordata; class Mammalia; order Carnivora; family Mustelidae; genus Mustela; species Mustela nigripes. Next base: position 52,299,518 of record NC_081564.1, on the reverse strand, counting down.
CCCCACCAAGCAGAGAGCCTGATGCGGGACTCGATCCCAGGACCCTGAGATCATGACCTGAGCTGAAGGCAGAGGCTTAACCTACTGAGCCACCTAGGTGCCCCTGTTACAAAGTTTTTAAAAACGATTTGCCAGCCTCATGGATACAAAATGAGATGTTATTGCTATGTTAATTTGCATTTCCCTGGCTCTTAGGATTTTGTGCCCTTTTTATATGATTGTTTACCACTTAGAATGCTCTTCTGCAAATTGAAGTCATACTTTTTGCTGGTTTCTCTGTTGTTGACTCCTTCTTTCCAATTTCTAGATGCTATTTGTATGTTACAGAGAGAGTTTTCCTTACTTATATTTATCTTTTGACTATGTTATATTTATCCATTTCAGAGTTTTAAATTTTTATATGGACAGACAAGTCTCTTGTGTTTTCACTCTTGGCTAAGAAGGATCTTCCCAACCCGTGGAATATATGTGTAGTTTCTTAGCTATTCCAGGAGGATTTAAAAAGTTTTTTTATTTAAGTCATTAATCTGTCTGGAATTAATTTTTGCATATGATGTAAGATTTTTATTTTCTTCCAGACTTGTTATGCCAGCCCATTTACTCAAAAGTTTGCTTAACTACTGAATTGAACTATCTTTGTCAAATTTATTTTGCTCTTTAAAAGCAGAAGAATATATTTCAGCTGCACCTGTCTTTTGGGGAATGCATTGGGCTGTGATCTAAGAATACTTGTAGTTAATGAAATCTGAAAACAGTCCTTTATTCCTCAAAGAGAAGTGGCTATGGCCACCCCAGTCTTGACTTACTCTTCTTTTCCAATGGCTGTGGGAGGCCTGAGATTTGTTTTTCTAAAGAAAATTTTAATTCATTTTAAAGCCAGCACTACCCTGGTGAGTCTGGGAAATGATAGTAACTTGTTAAATGCCTTCTGGAATATAGTCCAGATGCTTTGGCAATAAGTTTTCTCCAGGGAAGAATCTGTTTTAAAATGATACTTTACTAAGCTGCTGTTCGTGTGTGTGTGTGTGTGTGTGTGTTTGTGTGTGTGAGAGAGAGAGAGAGCAGAGCAGAGAATGTGCCTTTCAGAATTTAAGAAGCAGTTGCAGTTTGCACTCTTTAGACTACTTAATTAATTGAAAGTGTATTTCCTCCATTTGTTTTTGGATTGGGGCACACTTTCATTATTTTATTTTTTTATTTTTATTTTATTTTATATTCAAGTAATCTCTACACCCAGCTGGGTGCTTGAACCCACAACACTGAAGTCAGGAGTCACATGCTCCACCAACTGAGTCAGCAAGGTGCCCCTTTCACACGCCATTCCTTTTTTTTTTTTTTTTTAAGATTTTATTTGGGGTGCCTGGGTGGCTCAGTGGGTTAAGCCTCTGCCTTCGGCTCAGGGTCCTGGGATCCAGCCCGACATCGGGCTCTCTGCTCAGCAGGGAGCCTGCTTCCCCTTCTCTCTCTCTGCCTGCCTCTCTGCCTACTTGTGATCTGTCAAATAAATAAATAAAAATCTTAAAAAAAAAAAAAAAGACTTTATTCATGTGACAGAGAGAGCATAAGCAGGGGGAGCAGGAGGCCAGTGAGGGAGAGCAGACTCCTTGCTGAGCTGGGAGCCCAATGGCCAGCTGGATCCCAGGACCCTGGGATCATAACCTGAGCTAAGGTAGACACTTAACCAAATGAGCCACCCAGCTGCCCCTCACACACCATTCTTAATGGTGTTTAAAAATTTCGTGTGTTTACGTGTGTTACGTGTGTTTAAAAATTTCATTATGGCCCACATCTGTTCATTTTTAAAGACTTCAAGTAAATTTCTCTTACATATTCCTTACTTCCCGCAGAATCTTTGATGCATTGTCTTCTTGAGTGTCTTAATTTCATATGCAAGGACCAAGAGTAACTCTTCTTAGGAAAAACAGAGGGCAACATGGGCCTTTTCAATGTCAAAACCCGGACTGCATAAATAAAGGAGAAAATAAGTAGTATGAGAAGAGACTCAACAAATTATTCTCTGAAACCTTTTCTCCTGCATGACCTCTGCATAAAACTACAACAAAATCTCAATCCTGCATTCCATGAGGAACTTTAGTAGGTCAGAGTCAGGCATAGGTAGAAGTTTTATCACTGCTCTTTTTAGCTCTGTCTTTCTAAGCCATCTGAGAGCAGGCGTCCCGTCTTCTCTTCTCATTGTACATTTCACAGGGTGTAGTAGGACTCTGGCATAGGGTTTTGGGGATACCCCAGCTTATCCATAAAGCATTTGCAAGCCCAGCCCCACTACACACACAGGTTTCTGCACTCTGTTCTTCACCTTGTGACCTGTTAGCAAGTTCTGGGCAAGGAAGGAATGATAATTCCAGCAGCCGGCCACTCCTTCCTGCTTTTCAGTTCAAGGGTTTCAGAGTTCTTTTCCAATCTCTGACTTCTCAAATTATCTCAACCTTAGAAGAGACTCAGTGTATGAGGTTATGTCTTATTTTAGGACTTACTGAATTATATTTACATATATTAACCTCATGGAAAGAAGGTGAAAAATATTCTGAGTCTGGGTGAAGTGAACTCAGCATTAAAATTTTGCTGGAAGAACCTTGAGATTTGGTGATACTATTTAATCATAAGCTGTTTATCCTGATGTGTTGTGAGAATGTATTTGAAAATGGAAATGGACATATTTCACCATTTCCAAAGTATGCATTTTAATAGCCCTGAAATTGGGATGCATCTTATAATTAATGGTATGTCGTAGTTTAATCAGCCATGTTTATTCTTTCTTGATTGTTGTGAAGTAATGACTGTATTATGAGGGATAGCATCTTTAGTTATATGAGTTGTGGTAGTTCCATAGAGTATCTTTGCGTCAGATAATTTTTTTGAGTCAGAAACTCAGACTTCTAGTGGATGTTCCAACACAGGGTAAGCTAAGCTGAAAATCAGGAATGTTCTCTGAACTAGCCATCTCTAATGAAGAAAATATCAGGGTTCCATTTAACAGGGAAGGCAGGGTTCCCTGTTCTGTACAACCATGGTGTAATTTTCCCTCCTACTACATTTTTAAACTTTAAAAAAATAACTTGATTTCTTTTTAAAAAAAATTTTATTTATTTGAGAGAGAGAGAGGGAGAGAGAGAAAGCATGAACAGGGAGAGGGAGAAGCTGACTCCCTGTGAAGCAGGGAGCCCAGCGTGGGGCACTATCCCAGGACCCAGAGATTGTGACCTGACCTGAAGGCAGACACATATCTGACTTAGATACCTAGGCGCCCCCAAAATAACTTGATTTCTCTAGCCCCTACCTTACTCTCTCCTCCATGGGGGCAGGCACTGACTTCCGTGTTCATCATGGTGTTCCCAGCACCCAGAAGTTTCCAGATTGTCACCTTGGCAACATGTACACGTGCAGTCAAGCCTGGTTTGAGGACTGTTCTTTGGCATAGTCTACAACACACACACACACATACACACTCATAGTGTAGTGGGTTGAATGGTGGCTCCATGTGTCCACGTCCAAAGCTGTAAGTCATTGGTTGTTTTATTTGGAAAACGAGTCTTTGCAGGTGTAATTGGAGTCTTGAGATCATTCCGGATTACCTGAGTGGGCTCCAAATCCAATAACAAGTGCCATTCCAACAGGAGAGAGGCAGAGGGAGACTTGAGACGGAAGAGGAGGCGGCAGAGGCTGGAGTGAAGGAGCCACAAACCAAGATTGCCTGAACCCACAAGACGCTGAGAGAGGCAGGGAACAGAATCTCCCTCAGGGCCTTTCAAGGAAGTACAGCCCTTGCCAACAGCTTGATTTTGTTCTTCAGGCGTCTAGAACTGTGAGAGTATAAATTTCTGTTGTTGTAAGTCCCTCACTTTGGGAAAATTTATTACGGCAGCCAAAGGAAACTAGTACGCATACAGAAACACACACACGCACGGAAGGAAGCACACGCATATGTAAATACACAATTTTTGCTAGCCTGTTGTTTCAAAATGACAGATGATTTTTCAGTTAGAGGTTATAAATACATAACCACCTTTTCTAGGTTTGCAAAGTAATAGTTCACCCTAGCACCCATCAGTAGGCTGATGCCCATGTGGGATTATGGAATGTGGTTTTCATAATGGTGTTCATTTAACAATGATGGATCCCATGCCTGCTGCTGTCTTCTAAGCATAGTACTAAGTTCTGGGAACACGAAGGGGCATAAGTGTAGTCCTGATACTGGAGTTCAGAGCCCCGCTGGGAGCATAGTTATTGACTGTTCTTTGACTTAGCATCTTGTCTATTCTTCCACAACTAATAACGTGTAATAAGCATCAAAATGCTCCCTTTGAAAGGTCAGCTTACTATTGCCCAGAGCTCTTGAGGAAAGTTGCACAGAAAATGTTAATTGACTACTGAGCTAGTCCCTGAAGAGGGGTAGAGTTTGGGTGGGTTAGGAAGAGGGGGAGTGCTTTTTCTCACAGAGGTTAGGAACATCCAGAACAGAGGCAGCTGATGGAGGGTGATAGGAGATAAGGCCCCGAAGGCAAGTTGGAAGCAGATTTTGAAGAGCTGTAACATGTGGGAGTTTGACCTTTATCTTGTGGCTAACCTGGTGGCTCTTAGCCTTTGGCCTCTTTTCCAGGACACAGATAACAGAGGGTGTTTGAACAGAATACAGGCGTAGCTTGGTGATACATCAGGTTTGGTTCCAGACCACCGCAGTAAAGCAAGTATCACCATCCAGCACGTCAAGTGAATGTGTTTGGTTTCTCATCTTATATAAATGTTATTATTTAAACTGTACTGGAGTCAGTTAAGTGTTGTGTCTAAAGCAACAATGTATATACCTTAATTATAAATTATTTAAAAAAATGTTTCCCATCACCTGAGCTTTCAGAGAGTCGTAATCACTGATCACAGATACCATGAGAAATACAATAATGAAAAAGTTTGACATGGTGAAAATTGCCAAAACGTGACACAGAGACATGAAGTGAGCATATGCTGTTGGAAAAATGGTGTGGTCAGTGCAGAGTTGCCCCAGACCTTCAATTGGTAAAAATGCAGTATTTTCAAAGCACAATAAAGCAAAGTGCAATAAAATTAGCTTTGCCTGTAAACTGCCACAGAATCCACTCGGGTCTGAAATTTTGATGAACCCCAGCATAAAAATTAGTACGTAATGAACAACAATGATAACGTACTCTGATAACGTGTAAGCTACTCATATCAGTAGCAGTCTCCAGAGAGGCTCACTGTAGAATCTTGAGCTTTGTGCACATCCTTACCCTGCTAAACCCCATCCCTTTTTGTTTCTCTCAAGAAAACATTTTAGAATTTGAGAGTCAGGGTGTGTGGGTGGCTCAGGCAGTTGAGCGTCCAGCTCCTTGATTACAGCTCAGATCATTATCTCAGGGTTTTGAGATCGAGTCCCACACTGGGCTCCATGCTGGGTGTGGAGCCTGCTTGGAATTCTCTCCCTGCCACCCCCCCCAACCATGTTCTGTCTTTAAAAAAAGAAAAAGAATTTGAGTGAGGCAAGTTTTCACCGAGTAATTGGAGTGCACTCTAGTTTTTATTTCAAGAATAAATTAGGGGCGCCTGGGTGGCTCAGTCGGTTAAGCTTTGGACTCTTGGTTTTAGCTCAGGTCATGATCTCAGGGTGGTGGGACGGAAACACTCGTCCCCCACCCCCCATGCACTCCGAAGTCCGCTTCTCCTCTCCCCCTCCCCCCACTCACATGCACACATACACTCTCTCCCTCTCCCAAATAAATCTCTTTTTAAAAGAATAAGTTATCTGAGAAACTTTAATATTTTACTAAATACTAGTATTGAGCAATTCATCCCACAACTAGCCGTGTCACCATATCTCAGTCCGAAGATCAGTGTCAAGCAAATGACTCATCCTTGTTCCCAGAGTACCAAGCACAGTGCTTGTTTACAGAAGTGCTCCTCAAGTGTTTGTTAATAGGAGCAGTGGGAAAATGTTGAAGGGCTTTTGGTATGGGAAGCATTCCATCATATGTAGTTTCTAGAAGGATCGTTGTGGTGTCCTTTCAGAAGATTGTTTAGGGCAGGAAAAGTTCGGTGTACTCGAATGATAATATTTGGAAGCTGTAGGGTTGTAATCAAGGAGAAAGATGGCCTCTTGCCAAAACTTGTTCAGTGGGAATATAGAGGAGGGGGTGAATTGGAAATATTTCAAAGGTGAGATTTACGTTGGGATACGGGGGCTGTGAGGAAGAGGGAAGCATTCAGTAGTCCCGAGTTAACTGGCTTGGGTGCTGATGCCCTCATCAGAGAAACGCTGAGATGGCACTTGTTTAAAACAGCAGCGGTTATTTCTCTCTCATGCCACGTGTTTATGACAGTTTAGGAGGGGGCTCTGCTCTGTTCTCACTGCAGAACCTAGAAGTCCTTGTGCATGCTTCCATGCTTGTCGGGGCACGAGAGAGAATATAGCAGGTCATGTGTTGATCTCTTAAAGCTTCTACCCAGAAGTGATGTCCTTCATGCCCCTCTCACCCTTCACTGTTAGTGGCAGATCTCACAGCTACACATAACTTTCCAGAGGGTAGAGATGTGCAGTCTTTCCCTATACCGGGAATGTGACTCCAGTGGTCCTTGCGAGGGGAGGTGTGGAAAGGCAGTATGCTAATTTGTGGACTTGTTAAACTTGAGGTATTTAGTTCAGGAAAATTTAGTTCAAAAGGACGTAGAAATCTGGGCTTGCATCTTGGCAGTTCAGGGCTGGAGAAATAGTATTGGAAGATTTCAATGTAAAGGTCATAGAACAAGCCACAGGAGTGAATGACATTGATCAGGAGGGAATAGAAGCTGAGCTAATGATGGTAGAAGATCAAGGTTAATAAGCTTGTGGTTATGAATATTGCAGCCCTAAGCAGTATTTTTTTAGCAGTTTGTTATAACTTTTAAATAATTTTAAGTAACTGTTGGCATAGGAATTGAATTAATCACTTAAACGGAATTTAGCTTTCTCAGACTTCAAAATTGCTGACTTGCATTTAGTAATTTAAAAGGTGCTTTTAGATTTTGCAGTAGGATTTCAGCCAATTTTCTGACCCAGCAGGGAGGAAAAAGTATTGCAAAAGATAGTTGTTGTAGGTTGATCTGAAGAACAGTTATAAGTTGATTGATACTAAGATTGCTGAGTACTCAGAAAATTAGAATCCTTATAAAATTTCTGACTGTGTGTGCTCAGACAGAATTTATGGGCCTACCCTTGATGTAATGATGCTCTTTTTATAGCTCCAATTACCGGCAAAGGGAGGTAGTTAAATAGCACATTTCCCTGTTGGCCAGTGTATCTACATAAGGAGACATGCTTTTTCTGTTCTCATTCTCTTAAAAGGTTCTTGTGCTTTTGCCTGCCCAGCTGATTACCCCAAATCCCATTCAGGATTATGCACTCCTCAGGAAAATGAAAAGACAAACCTGGTTTAATGCCTGTCACTGTTATTTCTTTGAAGGAGATTTTGCAGAATTACCATAGTAGTCATGGTAAAGTGGTAATTCTGGTCTTTGTACCCGAGGTGAACAAGTAGTCATAGAACTTCCACTTTTTGTGCTCCACATCACTCAGCATCAGGGAAATACAAATGAGATGCTACCTCACACCAGTCAGAATGGCTAAAATTAACAAGTCAGGAAATGACAGATGCTAGCGAGGATGTGGAGAAAGGGGAACCCTCCTACACTGTTGGTGGGAATGCAAGCTGGTGCAACCAGTTTGGGAAACAGCATGGAGGTTCCTCAAAGAGTTGAAAATAGAGCTACCCTATGACCCAGCAATTGCACTACTGGGTGTTTACCCTAAAGATACAAACGTGGTGATCTGAAGGGGCACCTGCATCTGAATGTTCATAGCAGCAATGTCCACAATAGCCAATCTATGGAGAGAACCTAGATGTCCATCAACAGATGAGTGGATGAAGAAGATATGGTATGTATCTACAATGGAATACTATACAGCTATCAAAAGAAATGAAATCTTGCCATTTGCGACAACATGGATGGAACTAAAGGGTAGTATGCTTAGTGAAATAAGTCAATCGGAGAAAGACCACTGTCATATGATCTCCCTGATGTGAGGAAGTGGAGATGCAACATGAGGGGTTTGGGGGGTAGGAAAAGAATAAATGAAACAAGATTGGATCGGGAGGGGAAAAAAAAGATTGGATCAGGAGGGAGACAAACCATAAGAGACTCTTAATCTCACAAAACAAACTAAGGGGGGCTGGGGGGGGATAGGGAGAGGGTGGTGGGATTATGAACATTGGGGAGGGTATGTGCTATGATGAGTGCTGTGAAGTGTGTAAATCTGGCAATTCACAGACCTGTACCCCTGGGGCTAAAAATACATTACATGTTTATTTAAAAAATTATAAAAAAAAAAAAGAACTGCTTTTTGATAGCACTAAACTGTGAAGGATTAAAAGAAGAGGAAGAAAGTTACAGCTTTTATCTTCATGACAATAGGCATATAAAACTTTTACCTTCTTGGCAGTGGGCACATAAAACTATTAAAAGTAACTGTTCCATATTCCCCAAACAAGGCACACCATTGGTGTTTACTCCTGGATGATGATTATAATTAACATTTATTGAGGACTGATTATGGTGTTAGCTATTGTACAGTGCATTATGTACATTATCTCATTTAATTTTCACAAGTACTCTTGGATATAAGGTTAACCTACAAGGGACGGGGGCTGAGAGAAAGGCAGTAATTAGCTACTGCTGGAAAGTGAAGCCAGCAGCTAGTCAGTTCTAACTTTTAATGGTTCTTCTAGTTTGCCTCTCCCAATTCTCAGGCCAACAGGAGTCTCTTCCCACTCATATTGCACATTATAGAATGAGAAACCCTTTTGTCAGTCATCTTTATTGGACTTGAACCACTAATAGGCAAGGTACCCAGGATGGGCCTGGTTGTACTAATTGAAGTCATGAAAGCCACAAGAGCCCCACAGAACTGTTAATAGACAATGGGAACCAAGTTGGACACTGGGATTTACTGAGGTGGGTTTTTTTATTTGATTTTTTAAAATATATATTTATGTATTTATTATTTGAGAAAAAGAGAGAGACTGAGAGACCCACGTGGAAAGAGGGGCAGAGGGAGAAGCAGACTCCCTGTCGAGCAGGCAGCCGGGTGCAGGTCTCGATCCCAGGACCCTGGGATCATGACCTGAGACTAAGGCAGGTGCCCAACGGACTGAGCCACCCAGGCAGCCAGGTTTTCCATTTTTAAATGTTGGATGTCTTCCTCTCACGCCCTCCCCCACAAGAAAGACTGGGGGTGGAATGTGACAGGTAAAACATGGTTCTCTAATCGTCTCCATTTGTACATTCATATATATGTGATTTTTCTATACGTAAACTCCTAAGTGTCGTCAAAGTCTTCCCTTACCTTGGGCTGAGACTTGGCAGAACTCCAGCCTTCTTCCCGAGAGGCTCTGCTTCTGATGTGCGTCAGTCACAGAGCCCACACCTGGAGTCAGGTCCTTATCCTGAAACTGGAGAGTCCGGTCTTTTATAATTACGAAGTGAAATAGCAAATGCTATGGAATCCAAGCAAATACTGTGGAAACCAAGATGGGCTGGTGCCATCAGAAGGGTGTGGTCAGGGCGCATGCACACACACTTAGGCTCCAACACTTGCAGTCGATCCTTTTCCCCCAAATTTCCTCTCTACTGGACCGTATTTTTGCATCTTGTATTGATTAGAACAACTTTAGCAGGGATGCTTGCTTAACGTTTTGGAGATCTGATGAAAGCTGCAAATAGACACATGTATAAACACAGAGGTTGTCACAGAACTTCAAAGGGTTTCTTGCCCGCCCCACCTCTTTCCCGAAGCCAAGGACTTGGAACCCCAAGCTACTCTGTTCCAGTCACTGCACAGTGTGTGGTTGCCCGCTTGCCAAGGGGCACATGGGCGTGCAGCACGGTTCAGCCACCGATGCCACTAGGAATGGAAAGACACACCTCATCATAGTATTTTATCATTTTATCCTAAAATCTTCAGTTTACTAGTAGCTTTTCCGGATGGCGTTTTACCCGGGTGGGCGAGGGGGAGGTGCCCCAGAGTGGGAAGTAGTAGGGAAGGCTTCTGAAAATGGAAACATGCACTTTGCGCACAAATCTGATTTTGCTCTACTTGAGCCCCCTGCTTTCCCCTTCTGCCCACCAAATACTAGTGAGTTTACCTAAGGCACGGCCACATCTGGCCCGCTGCCTGTTGAAGCAAGTGAAGTTTTACTAGAAGACAGCCACACCCCTGTCATCAGATAGTGTCAATGAATTGTATGTCATGAGTACTTAGGACATAGATCATATAGCTCACAAAGGCTAAAATTTTTATTCTCTGGCACTTGACAGAAAACAGCTTGCCAACCCTTATCCTAAGCCATCTGCTCTTACTCAGTTTTCTTTGAGACTAGTATTACTTATTTACGGAGATGAAAGTAGAGATGTATGTACGGCTGGAGAAACTCAGGTGGGCACAGACCAGTCTCTTGTGCGCTAGTTTAGTGGTGGGTTTACTGCATATCTCTTTGACAATGGGTCGGACAGATCCCAAAATGAACCCCATTAGCAACACAGCATACAATTCTTTATTGGTTATATCCTGACTTAATTTGTGAAACAGCCTAATTTTCATCCTAGGCCTGGTTCTCCAGTGCCCTCTCCAAGTCTGCTTTGCCAATACGAACTAAATTATTTAGTATAACACTACATCGCATAGACTCAGGAAAGCAAAACCACCTCAGTAATTACACATAATGAATTTCAGCAACATAAATGCTAAATTGTATGGTTTCCTGCTTTATCCAGAGTGCCTCTTTTCATTAATGTCACTAAGAACTGTCTAGAAATAGAAGTGGCAGTCTTGGGAACGTGCCTGTGATGTGCAAAGCAGATGGGAGGCACAACCAAGTCCAAGTACCTCATCCTCAAGAAACTTAAAATTTAGTACTTTATTTTTTTAGTGCCAGCATTCTATCACTTTTTTTTTTTTATAGCTAGTACAGTAGGTTTGCAAGATTTAAGAAAGGGAACTGAATCTTTACCAATCCTGAAATGTAATTAAAGCATTCATTGATTCCTGTAAAACAAATGTAGTTACCTAGACTTTACCACCACATCGATAGAATAAAAAAGGAAAAGTTGCATTAATGTGTGTATATTTCCTCTTTTAAAAAGTTTACTTCTCAGAGCACCTGGGTGGCTCAGTTGGTTAAGTGTCTGGCTTGGGCTCAGGTTGTGATCTCTGGGTTCTTGCATTGAGCCCTTGGCTGATCTTTGCTCGGCAGGGAGTATCCTTGTTCCTCTCTCCCTCTACCCCTGCTCCTCCCAACCTGTGTGCACTTTCTTCTTCTCTCCCTCTCTCTCAAATAAATAAAATCTTTCTAAAAAATATTCTAGGGACGGCTGGGTGGCTCAGTTGGTTGAGCCACTGCCTTCGGCTCAGTTCATGATCCCAGCGTCCTGGGATCGAGTCCCACATCAGGCTCCTTGCTCAGCAGGAACCTGCTACTCCGTCTGCCTCTGCCTGCCACGCTGTCTGCCTGTGCTCACTCTGACAAATAAATAAATAATCTGAAAAAAAAAATTCTAAAATTTTACTTTTCTGTAAAGCCAAGAAAAGATTTTTACGGTATAGAGAGGAGTATATATCATAATATCAGTTGGACTACGACTTAGAAATTTATATGATGAACGGTTTTGTTTAATAAGATTTTAAATATACAAAACTAAAATTTCAAAATAAAGAATGTAGTTGGATGTTTTGACATAGCCAAATGAACTGTTTTCTTATTAGAGCAATATGTACCAAAGTTTGACCAGAAAAAAAAACTGTCTTAAATTTGGTAATACATATTCAGGGGTTCTTTGGCTTAAAACACGGTGGAATAATTTGTGTAGGAAATGTAAATGAATTATGGGACGCCCACTCACAGCTTCCTACTGAATGTAAATGAGATGGTAACAGATACTGTTAATCTGTGTGAAGCAGTTGTGAGTGGTGTTTGTTCATGCTTGTGGTTCGAACAGCCTATATAGCTGTGAAGGCAGCAAAGTTGCATGTACTTAGTGCTCTCTGTGTATACAGCACAATTAGAGCCATTGATGTCTTGGGGCAGTTGAGCCTCCTGGGAAGATATATACAGTAAACGTCCCTTAATAAGATACTGCTACTCTGTAACTTTTGGAAGATTATGCTTCCAAATCTCACCAGGGTGAGATTTTTCTGTTTCTGTTCTGCACTTCATAGTGTTTCTTCCTCCTAGTGTCTCAAAAATTTAAGTTCCATGTGTAGTTTTTTAGTATAATTATAGGAATTGCAAGGGGATTTGAGCAAGTATTAGTGGAAACAATAATAACTCAAGAAGCCTGTGTAAGTCATATTGCGGAGCTCACGATTATAGCAATATATGGAACCCAGGCCCTGGTACTACATGAGTTGCCTTCCTCCTGATTTTTGTTCTGTTTTGGAAATCGTTAATTGTTTTGGACCGCAGTCAGACATGGGTTTCAATCTCAATTCCCTCTGGACTCTGTGTGTAAATTTGGGAAATTAACGAACTTTTCAATGTGTTCCCTTGTATGGATGATCTTGGTTGTTTAGGATAGTTCCAGTTTGTACTTCCTGCCCCCAACAGAACTCTTTTTTTGTTTGTTTGTTTTATTTTGTTTTAATAAATAAATGTGTGTGTGTGTGTGTGTGTGTGTGTGTGTATTTAAGATTTTCTTTATTTATTTGACAGAGAGAGATCACAATTAGGCAGAGAGGCAGGTTGGGGGGGGTGGGGGTGGGGAGGCAGGCTCCCTGCTGAACAGAGAGCCTGATGTGGGGCTTGATCCCAGGACCCTGAGATCATGACCTGAGCCGAAGGCAGAGGCTTAACCCACTGAGCCACCCAGGTGCCCCTGTTTTGTTTTGTTTTGTTTTTTTAAAAGAGATTATGTATTTATTTATTTATTGGAGACAGCATGAGTTGAGGGGTGGGGCAGAGTGAGAGATAGAAGCAGACTCTCCCACAAGTAGGGAGCCCTGGGGGGGGGCTCCATCCCAAGATCCCAGGATCATGACCTGAGCCGAAGGCTGACACTTCACTGACCTAGACACCCAGCCTCCCCTCAGCATGACTCTTGATAGCACTTCTTTCACTCTCTGAAGTGCCTTGTTTGGACAGCACATTATATGGACAACCATTTCATAGGTGAATTGATGTAATACCCCCCTCCTAGTCTTGTTGTGATGTGTGATGATGATAGGAAAGGAAGTGAAAATGAAGGGCATGGTTCTGCTGGTTTACAAAAATAAAACTTTGTTACAGTAGAAAATTATGAATTCTGTAGTATAGCTGATTGATTTCATTGTGTGTGTGTGTGTGTGTGTGTGTATAAAACATACATCCTGTGGGGAAGTTGCTGTCTGAGAAATGGAGAGAATATTTGGGTAACCTTTTACTGTGTTTGGGTAATCATTCGGTATTTTGAAAGGAATAATTACTACTATATTTTAAAAAATAGGAATTTCTACTGCACAGCTCTGTGTATCATTGTTTCAATCATTGTTTCAGTATCCTGGTCTGTTACAGAACTAATTTGAAGGCTGTGGTAACTTTGTGGCAAAGTGTCACTTAAAAGAGCAGTTCTAAGCAGTTCTACCTCAACAATACATTTCCTGGGATAACATGCTTTTTCTATTGAAATGATCATTTGTGAGAGTAATTTCTGGCATGTGACCATTGCCTTATATTTTTGCTAGAAAAATGAAGCTAGTTCCATCTATATGATTTGATTCTGGGATTATCATATATGCTAATTAAATGGGATTTACTGTAGATTTTAAACATGTTTAGGAGGTGGAAATCATTTGTTATGCTATAGTAAGATGACTGTGCATTAAATCCTACAAAATAAACTAAATTATATTTACACATAGAACTTCAGTGATTTTTTTTTATTTTTTAAATTTTATTTATTTATCGGGGCAGGGGGGAGAGCGAGCACAGGCAGATAGAAGGTAGAGGCAGAGGGAGAAGCAGGCTCCCTGCTGAGCAAGGAGCCCCATGTGGGACTCCATCCCAGGACGCTGGGGTCATGACCTAAGCCGAAGGCAGCTGCTAAACCAACTGAGCCACCCAGGCGTCCCAACTTCAGTGATTTTTAACTAGGAGTCTTTATCTCAGTCATTCATCTTGAAGTAGTCATAGGTCATCGGAAGATTTCTGGTTTAGATTTAGAGGCAAGAAATGATTGATTCATGAAATCTGAATATTACCATAGACAATAATTCTGACAAAACTTTTTATTTCTACCGTTCTTTTTTCTTTTCTTTCTTGTTTTTCAAGTAACAATGTGAATGGTACACTAGGGGAATATATACTATTTGCCCTGGAACAGCACAGGTTTGAACTGCTTGGGTACCCCCCCCTTTTTTTTTTACAAATACAGTGCAGTACTATAAATGTATTTTCTCTTAATATTTTCTAGTAACATTTTCTTTTCCATAGCCTACTTTATTGAAGAATACAGTAGGACATACACAAAATATGTGTTAACTGATTATGTTATCGGTAAGGCTCTCCGTCAGTAGTAGGCTATTAGTAATTAAGTGTCCAGAGAGTCTCCTTACAGGGGCGTGAGCACCTCTAACCCCTGTGTTGTTCCAGGACCAACTGTAACTCCTTTGGAGGAACAGACTGATGTTAAGTATTTCTGATGAACTGTTTCACACATAAATAGTAGGTATGCTATTTTTTAATATATTCTCTTTTGTTCCTGAAAGATGCTCAGGAAAATCTGTAATAGTACTTTGACCTTTTCGTGTGTGTGATCCTGAATGAAAGCTATTTTATCTTTTCAAAAAATTCTCTCATACATTCTTTTTACTAATGTGTATAGATTTCTCCGTCTGCATTCATTAGTCTGCATAGATGGCGATGCCATTCTCCAAAATGAAAAATAAGAAAACAGCCTTGGGGTAAGTAGTGGAGAGACCGGGTGATGTTAGGGTTGGACATGGTAAGCCTGAGTTGGTGGGAAGTCCAGGTGGAGATATCCTCCAGACTGTTGCTTGCTCCCATCTGTGGTGTTCTAAAATGGCATAAAAGCAGGAATTGAGAAGGGGGGTTGGGGTATGCTGCCAGAGGACTTGTTGCCTGTGCTGAGTCTTGAAAGACAGAAAGCAATTAGCTAGCTAAAGAGGGCCTGTTTGTGTTCTTCTGTGTCTTGAATATCTCTTACCTGGATGTGGTCTTGTATTAACCTTTGAAAGTTATGCTCTTTTAAATGCTTGTGGCATAAGTACATATACATTCAGTATAGGTCTTTTTGAACCAGTCCATATCCCTTTAGGAAAAGGGATACAGAGAATTTTTTCCTTGCCAGTCATCTTTTCACTCTGTTAAGTTATCAGGGCAGGTTGGAAAGAGCTGGTTTATTGTCTGGCACTGTGGGGTGGTTGGTTTTTCCAGCAGTGACTTGGTTCATCTGGTTTTACTGTTTCTTTTTTGATCTTTTTCATTTTTGGAGGTATTAATTCTTTTGACAGTTAAACCTCTTGTGATGACTGGACTTTAATTAGGATAGAATGTGAACTCTCTAGTGACTCCCAAATAGCCAGTGAGATTGTTGCTATGTTTTGAGATCTGGCATGATCAATGAATCACCTCATTGAAGCTGGGGAGGGCCTCCTGTCCTAGAGCATGGGTCAAGCAGTTGATACAGAAACAGACTCAAAGAGCCACTAGCATTGAGCAAGCTTGGGGACATACACAGAACAGGACTTGAGACCTCCTACCTCTGATCCCTGTGCTATTTGCACAGAGTAGGTGATTTTTTAAAGAAAACTTACTAACAGCTTTATTGAGGAATAATTCACAAACAATAAAGCTCACTCTTTTAAAGTGTACAATTCAGTGGTTTTCAGTATGCTCATGGAGTTAAATAACCATCAGCACTGTCTAATTCCGGGATATTCTTATTGCTACCCGAAGAAACTTTGTGCCGGTTAGTGGTCACCTCTCACCTTCCTCTCCCTAGCCCCTGGGAACTATCCATCTACTTTCTGTTTGTATGGCTTTGCCTGTCCTAGACATTTTGTATAAATGGAATCATACAACAGGCGGTCTTTTGTGACTGGCTTCTTTCACATAGCATCATGTTTTCAAGGTTCATTCATATTGTCGCCTGTGTTAGTACTTTGTTCTTTTCGTGCCTGAATAATCATCCCCTGTATGGCTCTTTCTCAGGATCCATTCATCAGTTGACAGATGTTTGTGTTATTTCTACTTTTGGCTTACAAATACTGCGGATACGAATATTTGTGTACAACTTTTTATGTTCATGTTTTCATTTCTCTTACATATATGCCTAGGAGTAGATTTGCTGGGTTGTGTGATAACATTATGTTGAATCATGTAAGGAACTGCTAGACTCATTCCTAAAATGTCTGTGCCATTTTACATCCCCACCAACCATGTATGAAGGTTTTAGTTTCTGCACATTCTTACTGTCTGTCTTTTTTATTATAGCCATAGTCTAGAGTGTGGAGTGGTATCTCATTGTGGTTTCGATTTGCATTTCCCTCATCACTGATGATGTTGAGCATCTTTTACATGTGCTCATTGGCCATTTGTGCATATTCTTATAATATTATATATAACATTATCATATAATATATATAATTCTGAAATGTGTATTTAGATTATTTACCCATTTTTAATTGAATTATATTTGCCTTTATATTGTTAAATTGTAGAAGTTCCTTGTGTATTGTAAATATGTGCTCTTTTCAGATACATTTTGAAAATATTTTCTTCCTGGGATGCCTGGGTGGCTCAGTTGGTTGAATGGCTGCCTTCGGCTCAGGTCATGATCCCAGGGTCCTGGGATTGAGTCCCACATTGGGCGCCTTACTCAGTGGGGATTCTGATTCTCCCTCTGTCCGCTTCTCCCTGAGCTTAGCATCCTCTCTCTCTCTCTGACAAATAAACAAATAAAAATATTTTAAAATAAATAAATAAATAAATACAAAGAAAATCTTTTCACATGTGAGTCATCTTTCCACTTTCTTGATGCATTTTTTCAAACATAAAATTTTAGGTTTTGGTGATTTCTAGTTTATCTGTTCTTTATTTTGTCACTTATGCTTTTAGTATTATATTTTAGTATTGTATTTAAAAAAAACAAAATTATTGCTTACTTCAGGGTTATAACAATTTACTTTTACATGTTGTTCTAAGAGTTTTATAGTGTTAACTCTTAGGTTCGGGTCTGTCCATTTTGAGTTGATTTTTGTATGGATTACTTTTAAATAATGGCTTATCCATCTTTTCCAGCTGTTTTATCTTGAAAATATTTCTGGTGTTTCAATCCATGAGAAATTACATGAGAAGTTTTAAGAAAAACTCCACTTTCCACTCTTCTGTGTCTTCCGTTGGTCATTTGGGGGATTCAGCTTACTGACATACAGTGATTAATTTCCATTTTTTTAAGCTAATGCTATTGTGAGCTGAAGAATACACATGTTCTCTTTTACAGTAGCCAATATAAGACAGTGTAGTACTGAAGACTCTCGCTCTGTTAACCTGAACAGTTGGTCTCTGTTCTAGAACAATATCTTCATTTTCTGGGAACATTTGTTTGGGATCTTTTAATGAAAGCATCTCTCTTCCCATCAGCCTCTTATCTACACAATGAACAAAGCTACTGAGTAGAGGGCAAAAGCTTAAGACATGCAGGTGACTTGGAAACTGCCACATCCCATATGTTCTGTGTGTGAAAAATTTGCATCCATCCAACCAAAGTTGAGTTTGGGAAACTTCACTGTCTGTTCTGTTCCTCAAATAATATGCTACAAAACTTTATTAGCAAAGCCCTCTGTTATTTTTATTTTTGATTACATCAGGATGTCTTTTAGTTCTTTGATATGCTTTGTTCAGCTTCAGTGATACTGCTCTTTTTGTAAAGAGCGTGTTTTAAATTTCAGGGTGTCAGTATCTCTTAAAATGTACCTATATTTCAAAGAGCTTCAGTTTCCCTGAAATGTCACCCATTGAATAAGAAGTTGAGACGGAATCTTTGCACTGAATTCACATTAATTGGTTTGTATTCTTTCGTTATTATCTTGGTATACTTAGCTTTTCAGGTTGTAAAAAAAGTTGTGTTGTTGTACATAGCTTAGTTTCACACTTTACGGCCATGAATGAAAAAATTGAATGTTAGCTGACACTGTCATACTTGCCATATCAAAGGTAATGGGTGCTATACTAAACCGTAAAATGATTTTACTTAGCAGTATGACATAGAACAACAGATTTTCAATACTGATTTTTATTTTAAATGATGGATCAATAATGATTTTCTTGTAGCAGTTCAGTAATTTAGTTTACTTTTTGGCAGAGCTGCTCAAGCCACTTTGGAGGGATCTCTTCTGTGGAGAGAAACTGCAGTTTGCACCTGCCTAGAGATTGGGCGGAGGCAGCAGCGTTCAGCCGCTGAGGTTGTGCTCCCGGGCTTGTTGTGAATTGCTTCCAGTGCTATTACCATGACCTTTCCAAAGAACTTGGTAGGATGCACCAGGGACAGAAAGTTTGCTGTATTTGGGGATGCAAGCAAAAATATTGGCACATTGTCTCTCCAGATGACTTTAAGAGTACTTTTCTTTCTGTATGGGGTTGGAAGGGTGGGCTGTGCATGGAGAGGTTTGCCATGTGGGTTGGCTTGTGTCCGAATAAGGAACCCTTTCAGATTTGGATGTGATTACAGAAGCAGAGAAATAAAACTGCAGCGGGGTCTGCTTTTTGTTTGGGATCTAAGGGAAGGCTCTAAGAATTGCTTGTGTCTGGGTGAGTAGTCATTAAATAGAGAACATGATCACAGAAGAATTTGAAGTCATGTGCTTGGGTGTAACAGGTAGCAGCTTTCCTTATCTGCTCCTTCCTTTTTTTTTTTTTTTTTTGTTAGAGCTTCATTTTCTCGATTGGTGGATTGTGTAACAGCTAACTTTGATTCAGTGTTTAATCTGTACCGCATGGTAATGTTTTCCTTGGGTGGCTTATTTGATTCCCACAGCTGCAGCACCAAGTGAAGGACTGTCATCCCCATTTTCCAGGGGAGAGTGGGGAAGGAAGGGTGTCTATGGAGTTGGGGTGCCGGAGCCCAAATTCTTTGGTGAACTTTGGGGAAATTTTTTTTTTCGGTATTCCTAGTTACAATAGATACTGCTTCCCATATATTGACTCCTGTTATCTGAGAATTTGCATCTGTACCTCTGGATTTTCTCAGAGGATCCCCCCCCCTCTCAAAGTAGAGGACTGGCATCTTGATGTTCTTACATCTCTGAGACACCTTCGGCTAATTATGATGATAATTTCTGTAGTTTATTAAATCTTACAAAAGCATCAGTTGTAAGAGGTGCTATTATTTTACATATAGCTAAGAAAGAAAGACAACAGATACCCAATAAACTCCAGCAGTGCTTTTTATCAGCTAAAATTTTGTTTTATATTTGAATAAGCTCTTTGTGGCTTGCTTAGATGTAGATGAAAATTCTTGGGGCATATAAACAAGAAAACACAGATGAAATAAATTACGGTGTTTCTAAGTCTTCTTTACCTTTCAAGTTGATCTCTTTTGCATTATTTTTGTACTTGGCCGTAGATGTCCATGTTGTTCAAATATTATGGTCTTCTGTGATAGCAAGAGCATCATTGAGAGTGAGACAGCATTCTTATGAATGCTCTACCATCGTCTCCAGGCTTTTCTTCCAAACTGCAAGTTCTAGCAGATATGCATGGGAAATGATACATCGTGAGATGTAGTAATTGGAGATTCATTGTAAAATCAGAATGTAGTATTGCAATATCAGAGGAAGATGTAAAATCAAAAGCTCAGATTTCTTTTTCTTTTTTAAATTTTTTTATTTTAGATTTTTATTATTTATTTATTATATATATATATATTTATTTTTATTTATATATTTTATTTATTTATTATATTTATTATTAAGTAGATATAAGTGTTCATTATTAAGGCAAATATTAAGCATGGTGACTAGGAATTTGAACTGGGGTCTGAAACTAAAATATCATGATGTAGAGAGTTGCCAGAAGCCCATTATAGTCAAGCAGAAGCTGTGTTAATCTTAATGAAGTTACTTCTCTGTGCCCCATTTTTTCATCTAAAAAAGGCCCATAAGGATTATGATTTCCACCTCAGGGTTTTTTGATTTCTGTAACGCCTTAAAACATCGCTTTATACCTTGATGTACTATTCATGTTATGTATATTAATAAACAAACAAATAAATGACTGATACCACCAGGAAGTAGGGGAACCGGGTATAAACAGAGGCCAGCCAACAGAGAGGAGAATGGAGCAGACGAGCAGAAACTGTAGGAGAAGGCCCGTGAGGGCCATGAGGGCCTCCTTCCCTGCTGAAGGAGCCTAACAATGGGCATCCTGTGGCACGGTTGGGGGCTAGGGAGTGGGAGGCAGGGCTTACAACTTAGTCTACACAGCAGTTTCCCCAAGTGTAGATAAAGGTCACATGTATGCCAGGAATAGAGGTTGGTGGCTGGTGGCCACTGTAAGGAGCAGTGGAAACACCCACCATTGCTTGCTTTCAACCGCGGACTGGGAGTATTGTTGTCAAAAATAACCCCAGCTAGTACAGTTTTGTTTTGCTTTTTAATTAGAGATAGCTTGGCCATTCTGTGACTTTGCAACCAAAGCATTTTAACTGCTTCTTCAATATCTTTTGGTCCAGAAATGACCCAGGATAAGAGCCAACCCCACAGGTTTGTATATCTGTGGAGCCCTCTTCAGTTGGAGAAACCTGAAGCATCGCGGTATCAGAAGTCAGTTTACCTGAGCAGTCATGGAATTTCTGCTTGCACAGACAGTTCTCCTGCTTCGGCTGAGTTCTTGATCTGTGAGCCAGTTCCATGTTTTATCAGACTTCAGCGTAGGGCAGAACCAAGGCTCTTATTTCATATAATTCTTTCTTCTTCTGTGTTCTTTTGGGAGAAGAATGCAACTTTCACTTCTCTGCGACTCCTCCTGTTCAGTAACAGAAGTTGTCACCATAGTGCAAAGTCAGTGGGCTTTAGAATTCTATAGAACTGCCTTTCTGTGCTTGGCAGTCTTTGAGTCCGTTCGGTCCTCTCTCAAGAAGGAATACTGGCCTTTACTTCAGAGAGCTATGGGAAGGTGCTCTGAAATCTTGTAGCTTAAGCTCTTTGTCTTGCCAATACTAGTGCCTGTTCCATTCAGTTGCTAAGCGAGGTCACACTTGGATATCCCACCTCTGTCTAAGGCAGGGGTCATGGTGGAACTAGGGATGAGCCAAGGGCTTTTCCCAAACAATAAATATTCGCCACCCCCAGCCCATCAAGAGTCTTTACTGTAATGAACCGCTACTACCCATGGGAATGGCTGGTGGGGGGAGGGGCGGGTACAAAAGTCAAATCTGTGCCCCTTCTCTTTCCATACTCCAACCCTGAAACTCCAGCTTGGGGTACCCTATGCCTCTGGATTGATCACTTTGAGAAACTTAACACCTATTTTAGTGATAATCACTTTAGAATTCCTAGTGATAGCCATAGAGATCTTGAAAGCAGCCTTGGAAGGTGCTACTCCTAAACGTTTTTCATTTTACAGATCAGAAGCCCGAGATTCAGCACTTAGGTAATTGCCTAAAGCGGAAAGATAAGTTCCATTATCAACTTAGAAATCCTTCAAAGTCCGTTCCCTGTTGTCGTGTTTCAGTGTCATTTATCGGGATGAGGATTTGACATGCTTTTGTTCTTGACCCTCTTTTGTTCCGGGGTCAGTAAAGAATGGAGGGCTGTCCTTGTTTCTGACCATCTCTCTCAGCTGAAGGTCAGGTTGATGGTGATTCACAGCTCCCTGAGGGGAAGAGTCTGTTTGTTAAGGGGTTCGCTGGCCCTAGAGCAAACGGGGCCACATGGTGGAGCACTAGCCAGGCAGGGGGCCAACGGGAGGGAAGTGTGAGGGCTTAGCAGGACCTGTGGAAGGAACTTCACAGATTGGGGTCTTAAATCCACAGGGCTGGTGGCCATCCTGAGCCTGCTAGCTTGCACGGGAGCCTGGGTTTAGTTAGACCAGAGCAAACAGACTTTCTCTGCCAGATAAAGCGTGTTTATTTTTGCCTCTTATTTAGTTATATATTATAGGACTTCTCCCTTATTTTTTCCTGAGAGTAGAAATGGCAGCTGAAGTTCATTCCTTTCCAAGTGAGAAAGAAAGAATAAAGAAATGGGGGAAGGGAGGGATCTGTACATGTTTAGTTCCTCACATTTTTGGTAGGAGCAGTAGTCTGTTCGATAAACAGTTTTTTTTTTTTTTTTAAAGATTTTATTTATTTATTTGACAGAGAGAAATCACAAGTAGGTAGAGAGGCAGGCAGAGAGAGAGAGGAGGAAGCAGGCTCCCTGCCGAGCAGAGAGCCCGATGCGGGACTCGATCCCAGGACCCTGAGATCATGACCTGAGCCAAAGGCAGTGGCTTAACCACTGAGCCACCCAGGCGCCCCCGATAAACAGTTTTTATTCTAGGCTCCTGAGTGCTGGATTTGGGTGGTTTTGATCTATTGGACTTTAGTTTACTATTTTATTTTATTGATTTTAAAAATATTTCTTTCCTTATTAGAGGAAGAGAGGGAGCACGAGGGAGAGGGGCTGAGGCAGAAGGAGAGAGAATCTGAAGCAGACTCCACACCGAGTGCGGAGCCCGCCAGGGGAATCGATTTCATGATCCTGAGATCACGACCTCAGCTGGAACCAAGAGTTGGCTGCTCAACCGACCGGCCAACCAGGCGCCCCTGTTTTACTATTTTAGAGATCAGTCCAGCTGTTTTTAGATGAAACATGGTGGTAATAAACACAGCGTAAAAGTAAGCCCAGTTTGCTTAGTTTAAGAGTGTGAAGAGCACTGGAACTAAGTAAAAGCTTCCAAATTTAAAACTGAAACATTCTTTAAAACATCTGATTATTTGGGGGCGTCTGGGTGGCTCAGTGGGTTAAGCCACTGCCGTTGGCTCAGGTCATGATCTCAGGGTCCTGGGATCAAGTCCCGCATCAGGCTCTCTGCTCAGCAGGGAGCCTGCTTCCCTTCCTCTCTCTCTGCCTGCCTCTCTGTCTACTTGTGATTTCTCTCTGTCAAATAAATAAATAAAATCTTAAAATAAATTTAAAAAAATCTGATTATTTGTATTGAATTTTTAAGATGGAAGCAGATACAGCAACTTAGGTATCATTCTTTTCCCCATTTTTGTATGTAAACCACTCCCTCCTAGTTTGACGTCTGGCTGTAGGTAAATCTGTCATCACAGAGGTGGGATGTCCTTGACTTTCCAGGAACATTCTGCCTGGCAGTCTGTAGCAAGGTGCGATCAACATCCTTGACGCGCATCATCCCCGATGCTCACTCTCTCCGTGGCCTATAACCACGGGAGACTGTTTCAACACACCAGCATCTCTGACTGGAGACTGTTTCAACACACCAGCATCTCTGACTGGAGACTGTTTCAACACACCAGCATCTCAAACTAGAGTTTGAGACCCAGAGACACACCTGTGGAATGCTGGCTGATGGGCAGGGTACTTCCTCCTCCTTCCTTTCCTTATAGAACTCCCGTCAGTTTTTCTCCCTCCACACTTTCCCAGGCCCCCCAGTACAGTAGAGCATGATGGGTGGTCTGGACTTTGGTGCTAGAAGGAAGCACCAGGACAGGCCCACCCTGTCCCCTTCGTATGACGAAGGAGGCAAGTGCAAGGGATTGCGTCCTCGCCTCGAGGTCACCGGCTGAGCAACAGTCGAATCTAACTAAAGCCCATGTCTCCGGGCTCTGTCTGGTGCTATTTTAACCAGAACAGATTGCTTTGGTCGGTTGGACTTGTTTGTTGCCCAGCTGTCACTTTTGTCATTTGAATGATTGCATATCGCTTCTCAGCCTTTCGGCTAAGATCAAGTGTGAATGATTACGCATCATTATAATGGCTTATGGCCCATGTGGGAAGAACCATGTGATACGGTTACTTTCTTTCAACTCCTCTATGAAAGGCTTGCTGCACGCGGATACAGGGTTGAGAGATACACGAGGTATTTCTCGGTGATTCCATGATAACCTTTAAAGTAGGTTTTCACCTCTGTGGGCTCAAAAGACATCTTGCGTAAAGGCCCACAGCGGATCAGTGAGGGAGCTAGGATTTGAAACTGTTTCCCTGTCTTCAAAGTCTCTGCCCCTTCAGTACCCCAGTTACATGTTCAGAATAAGAAGAACCCTCACGCTTGAGATTTTATCAATTTTTAAACTGAAAATGTCTAACCAGAGTAATGGGTTTTTCCTTACACTGTTATAGTCCAGCTTTGCTTTAATTTAAAATAAAAATTCAAAGGAAACTGTTGGAATGAGTGAGGTGATGCATGTAAACAGTCCTAATAATGAAGCTGTTTGAAGTTCCAGAAATGACATCTGACTTTAGCTGCTTCATCGAGTTAATTAGTTGGATAAGAAATGACATCAATATTTGGCTTAAAAAAAAAAGAGAGACCTTGTTTTAATTTTGTAAACCTTACTCAGATTGATGTTCAGCTGTTAAACTGAAGTGTTAGGTTAGAAAGATGTAAATAAAGATATGTCCTCTTCTAATTGTGATTTAAAACATTGGAAGTCACACACACACCACACACACACACACACACACACACACACACACACACAGCCCCCTCACCCCCAAATGAATAGTCAGACAGAGCAACAGGACCTGCAAGAATGTAACTGTGCTGTACCAGCTCTGTGTTCTGTGTTGCTCCTTCCTTGACCTTCAGGGGTTCTCTAGAGGACAGCCCTTCTGCCTGCTTGTTCTGGGCTGCCTCTGTAACATCCCTTCCCTTCAACCCTGTAGCTTTTGTGTGCTTAGCCTCAAACCTCTTCTGCCAGCATCTTTTTTTTACCTTTTCATACTTAACTCCTTCTTGTTGATTCTCTCATGATCGTCAGCCCCTTCAAAGCCTTTTCCTTCTCAGCTTCTGACAACATGTTGTTTATCTTGGAGACTCACTCTCCGTTTTCGTTCGATGCAGTACATGCAGAGAAAGAGGCATTGAAATGAGTCAGACCTGGGACTCAAACTTGGTTCTCCTATTTAATTAGTCATGAGATCTCAGTGGCAATTTTTTTTTTTTTTTTTAAATGTGTGAAACAGGGCTAACAATCCCTCCTTCACAAGGTAATCAGAAAGATGAGCTGAGATCATGCATTACAAGCACCGAAAACTGTGCTTGGCACACTCTAGGAATTCAGGCGTGAGTACTCCTCACCTTTGTCCTTTGTCTCCTTCCCAGTTCCATTGTGAAGTTGGACACATTAAAACCTTCAGCGATTTCATGAAATTTTACATCTGTAGCAACATCTGTCTCCTTAAATGTACTTTATATAGCTTTTCTTTATGTAGCAACATGTTAAACAGGTTTTTATTCTGTGTCACCATTATCTTCAATTACTAGCATTATAACTATATTGACTTCTCCTAGTACATTAAAAGAATTCCATTATTGGTTAAATAGACTTTGTGAGATATCCTATAAACCTGACCATCAATTATAATGTTTCTTTTTCTTTTTTTTTTTTTTTTAAAGATTTTATTTATTTGTGTGAGAGAGAGAATGAGCAGTGGGGAGGGGCAGCGAAAGAGAGAGAAAGAGAGAGAGAAGCAGATTCCCTGCTGAGCACAGAGCCTGATGTGGGGCTTGATCCCAGGACCCTGAGATCATGACCAGAGCTGAAGGCAGATGCTTAACCAGCTGAGCCACCCAGCTGCCCCCAAATATAAAGTTTTTACAGACAAAAATGAGCCAGTATTCAGACAGCCAGTTTAATAACAAATGTTAGAAAGAAAACTTCTGCTTTGGTTTTTTTTTTAACTTTGTATTTTGAAATAATTTTAGATTCACATGAATTAAAATAAAATAAAAATAGTATAGCAGGTTTCCAGATACCCTTAGCCCATCTTCCTCTTATAATTATAGTACCATCATCAAAACTGCCAAATTAACATTGGTCTGATACTATTAATTAAGCCATAGGCTTCATTTGGATTTCGCAAGTTTCCCCCCTCTTCATCCTTTTTCTGTTCCAGGATTTAATCTAGGATCCCACATTACATTCAGTCATTCTGTCCCCCTGGGCTTCTTTAATTTGTGACAGTTTCTTGGTCTCTCCTTGTCTTTCATGACCCTAACACTTTTTTTTTTTTTTTTAAGATTTTATTTATTTATTTGACAGACAGAGATCACAGGTAGGCAGAGAGAGAGGAGGAAGCAGGCTCCCTGCTGAGCAGAGAGCCTGATGCGGGGCTCGATCCCAGGACCCTGGGATCATGACCTGAGCCAAAGGCAGAGGCTTTAACCCACTAAGCCACCCAGGTGCCCCGACCCTAACACTTTTGAAGACTACTGGTCCTTTATTTTGTAGAATGCTCCTCAGTTTGAGTTCGTGGGATGTTTTCACTGCATTAAATCGTGGCTGTGAGTCTTGCAGAGATGCTGTTCTCTTTTCAACATGCTGTCAGGTTCATGATGTCATTCTAGCTTATTACAGGTGATGCCAACCTTGATCACTTTGGTGAGGTGGTCTCCCCCAGATTTCTCCATTGTGAAGTTACTGTTATTCTCTTGGCTATGAATAAATATTTGGGGGGACACTCTGAGACTGTGCATTTATCTTCTTTCTCTTTTTGCCCATTCATGTTACTTAATTGCAGTATAGTTCACCATGTTGTTGGTTAGTTCCAGGCATATAGCATAGTGATTCAACAGTTCTGTGCATTACTCAGTGCTCACTGCAGTAAGTATACTTATCATCTGTCACCATATTACACTATTAAAATAGTATTGATTATATTCCCTGTGTTGTACTTTTCATCTCCGTAACTTAACTTTGTAACTGGAAGTTCGTACCTCTTAATCCCCTTCACCTGTTTTGCCCATGCCCCCACCCACCTTCTCTTTAGCAGTTACAGTTTGGTTCTGTGTGTTTAAGAGTCTGTTTGTTCATTTGTTTTGTTTTTTAGATTCCAACTATAAGTGAAATCATATAGTATTTGTCTTTTTCTGTCTGACATTTCATGTATTATAATACCCTTTAGGTCCATCCATGTTGTTGCAAATGGCAAGCTTTTATTCTGTTTTATAGCTAATAGTCCATGGAGTATATATATAATATATTTTAGTGTATGTATACATTATATATAATATGTTGATATACATAATATGTATATATACATACACATATACATATAATATGTATATAATATATAGTATATATAATGTATATATACTAATGTGTATATATTATATATATAATGTATATATACTAATGTGTATATGATGTGTATATATAGTATGTGTATACTATATATAGTATGTATACACATACTATATATACATATATATACTATATATACTAATATATATACATTATATATACATTATATTATATATTATATTATATATACATTATATATACACACCATGGATTATTACTATGTACACAGATATAATATTTAATACTCATAGTAAATATAGTATTACTGTATTACTATATACTATATATTACTATATATTTTACTATATACTGTATTACTATATACTATGTATGTGATATATGTATTATACACACACACACACACACACACACACGCACATACCATACCTTCTTTATCCATTCATCTATTGATGGATACTTGGGTTGCTTCCGTATAATGGCCACTGTAAATAATGCTGCAGTGAACATAAGGGTGCTTGTATCTTTTGAATTAGTGTTTTCATTTTGTTTGGGTAAACATCCATTAGTGGAATTACTGGGTTATAGGACATCTTTATTTTGAATTTTTTTTAGAAATTTCCCTATTATTTTCCACATTGGTTGTACAAGTTTACGTTTCCACCACAGTACAAGATGGTTCCATTTTCTCCACATTTCCCACTCATTTTATTTTGATTTTTTTAAATAATTTTTTAAACGATTTTATTTATTTATTTGACAGAGAGAAATCACAAGTAGATGGAGAGGCAGGCAGAGAGAGAGAGAGAGAGGGAAGCGGGCTCTCTGCTCAGCAGAGAGCCCGATGCAGGACTCGATCCCAGGACCCCGAGATCATGACCTGAGCCGAAGGCAGTGGCTTAACCCACTGAGCCACCCAGGCCCCCCTATTTTGATTTTTTTTTTATTTTGTATTTTTGTAAGGATTTTATTTATTTATTTGAGAGAGAGAGTGCGAGAGAGAGAGAGCAGGAGCAGGGGGAGGGGCAGAGACAGAGGGAGAAGCAGACTCCATGCTGAGCAGGGAGCCCTACATGGGGCTCGATCACAGGAGCCTGGGATTATGATCCAAGCCGAAGGCAGATGCTTAACCCACTGAGCCATGCAGGAGCCCCTTGCCACTCATTTTAGATCTGCGGATCTAGCCTACAGCAGTGTTAACAGCAGTGGTTTAACGGTGGTTTCCTCTTTCCCTCATCACTACTGCATTTATGAATTGGAATTCTTCTATAAGGAAGATAGATCTTCTCATTTATTCATTTATATATTATCATTAGTTTATTTTGGCATGGACTGATGGATATGTATTTTATCCTTTGTGTTATAATCAAGTATTATTGCTGCTTGCTTTGTTGCCCAGATTGTTCCAGTTTTGCCTACAGGGAGTTCTCATGTTGGCTTCTCTGTCCTTAAGTGTGCTTTCATTTTTTTTTTTTTGAAGAATTTATTTAAATTTAAATAAATTTATTTATTTATTTGACAGACAGAGATCACAAGTAGGCAGAGAAGCAGGCAGAGAGAGAGAAGGGGGGAAGCAGGCTCCCTGCTGAGCAGAGAGCCCAATGCGGGACTCAATCCCAGGACCCTAAGATCATGACCTGAGCCAAAGGCAGCGACCCAACCCACTGAGCCACCCAGGCGCCCCATTTTGTTTTATTTTAAAACACTTTCTGATCCTACAAGGTGTTCCAGGCTCATTTTGTATTTTTCTCTGTGTCAGCCTTGGAATCAGCCTCTTCACCAAGGAGCCTTAGTTTCTTTTAATGAAAATATGTTTATTGCTACTGGAAGTGTCATTTTAATGCCTCTCAGCAGGTAGAGTTAGGAAGTATTCATATGGAAACTAACAAATGTGTGCACATACACATCTCTGCATGTTTCCATATCTATCTGTATATGATCTTGGGGTGGGGGTTCTGTATGTATAACCTCCCATTGATTTCTAGCACAGGGTTCATTTTAACCGTCCTCTGCTTATTTGTGACTTCTTTTTCCGACAATCGGAAACTGTCTCTCATTATTCAAAAACCGGTTGATCGTGCCTGGATCTATGTTTGGATTATCTGTTCTGTTCCACTCATCTTTGTATCTGTGCATTCAACCAGTGTTGATTTATTATAAGTCTGTTGTTAGGTAGTGTGAGTTCCTGTGTATTTTTTTACTCAAAATTGCTTTGTCTGTTCTACTTCCTTTCCCTTTCCCTGTAAATATTAGAATCAGCTTGTCTATATTTACCAAAAACAAAGTAAAACATAAACAAACAAACTTTTGCCAGGACTTTGATTGTAATTGCATTAAGTCTGTAAATCATTTTGGGGAGAATTGATATTTTTAACTATAATGAGTCTTCCAGTCCATGAACCCTGCTCTCTCTCCATTAATTGACATCATTTTATTTCCTGCAAAGGTTTTATAGTTTCATAGAGATTCTGTACATATTTTATTAGATTTATACTTAAGTAAGTGTTTTTTGGAGGAGAGCTATTGTGAGTGATAAATTATATTTTTAAAATTTCTGTTTCCAGTATGCCCATTGCTACAATACAGAAATGTGATTGACTTTTGTGGTTAACTTAATATTCCTCAACCTTTCTTATTCTAAGAATTTTGTGGATTCTTTATCTCTGTAAAAATTCATGTTCTCTGTAAATAGAAGCAATTTCATTACTTCCTTTCCAGTCATATGCTTCTTTATTTTTTCCCCTTTAATTGCAGTGGCTAGGATTTCTGATATTATGTTTAAAAACTTATGTTTATGTTTAAAAAAGTAGGGAGAATAAAGGTTCTCACCTTGTTCTCAATGGATCTTAAAGGGGAGAGCACTCTTTTACCATGATGTATATTAGCTCTGGATTTTCTTTATAGATGCCCTTTATCAGGTTAGTTTGCTGAAAGTTTTTATCATGAATGAGTGTTGAATTTTGTGAAATGCTTTTCCATTTCAACTGAATGATCCTGTGTGGGTTTTTTTTTTTTTTTTAACAGTCTATACATGTGCTGAAATTAAATTAGTTGACTTCAAATATTAATGTAGCCCTGAATTCCCAGCATAAACTCCAGTTGGAAGTGGTATATTTCTGTTAATGTTAATATTTTATTGAGGATTTTTAATTGTGGGGTAGATGAAGGATATTGGTATAAATCTCTTCTCCTTTACCATCTTTGTCTGGTTGTGGTGTCATGGTAATTCTGCCCCCATAGAATGAGTTAAGAAGTATGCTTTCTCTTATGTTTTCTTTTTTTAAAAAATACTTTATTATTTATTTATTTATTTGACAGACAGATCACAAATAGGCAGAGAGGCAGGGAAAAGGGGGGGGGGAGCAGACTCCCTGCTGAGCAGAGAGCCCAAGGCAGGGCTCAATCCCTGGACCCTGGGATCTTGACCTGAGCTGAATGCAGAAGCTTTAACCCACTGAGCCACCCAGGTGGCCATCTCTTATGATAGTTTTCTTAAAGGGATTGTAGGATTGGTATTATGTCCTCATTAAATGTTTGGTAGAATTTGCCAATCAAACTATCCAGGCCTTGGGATTTATATTTTGGAAAGGTTTTTCTAAATATAAATTTAATTTCTTTAATAGAAGATTAATCAGGTTATCTTTTTTTCCTTCAGTGTGTTTTGGTAGTTTGTGATTTTTGAGAAATTAGTCCATTTTATCTAAATTGTTGGATCTGCATGAGCAGAATTGTTCTTAAGTTTTACTTTTTCCTTTTCATGCCTGCTAGATCTTATTGATAACCCCTCTTTTCTGCTTCTGATAATTTTTGTTTCTTTTCTGGTCAGTCTGGCTAGAGATTTATCAATTTTATTGATCTTTTCAGAGAAGTAGGTTTAGATTTGATTGATCCCCCATTTTCTGTTTTTAATTCCATTGATTTCTGCTCTCATTTCCTTCCTGTCTTTAACATTTTATTTTATTTTTTTTTATTTTTTTTAAAGATTTCATTTATTTATTTGACAGAGAGAAATTACAAGTACACTGAGAGGCAGGCAGAGAGAGAGAGAGAAGGAAGCAGGCTCCCTGCTGAGCAGAGAGCCCGATGCGGGACTCGATCCCAGGACCCTGAGATCATGACCTGAGCCGAAGGCAGCGGCTTAACCCACTGAGCCACCCAGGCGCCCCCTGTCTTTAACATTTTAAACATTTCTATTATTTCCTTCCTTCCGATTGCTTAGGGTTTATCTCACTCTGCTTTTTTTGTTTGTTTGCTTGAGGGAGAGAATGAGAAAGAGAGAGAGAGTGTGTGTGAATGTGTGGTAAGAGTTGGAGGGAGGGAGAGAGAATCCAAAGCATGTTCCACGCTTATTGTGGAGTAAAACAACCCTGAGATTATGACCGGAGCCAAAATCAGGAGTTGTATATTTAACCAATTGAGCCACCCAGGCACCCCCTCTCCTTCTGCTTTTTATTTTTTAATATTTGTTTTATTTGACAGAGAGAGCACAAACAAGGGGAACAGCAGGCAGAGAGAAAGGAAGAAGCAGGATCCCTATTGAGCAGAGAGCTGGACATGGGACTCAATCCCAGGACCACCGGAGCCGAAGGCAGATGCTTAACCGACTGAGCCACAGAGGCACCCCTCACTCTGCTTTTTTTTTTTTCACTGTGCTTTTTAATTACGCTTCTAATCAATGCTATCGTAGCAGCCCACATACACTGAAAATTTCAAATTTTTGCTTATTTAACCATCATACATATCTTACAGAAATGAAGGGAGAGCAGTCGTATACTTACTCAGATAATCCCCATTTTGGTTGCTCTCCCTCATTCCCAATGTTGCGCATTTCCTTCTGGTACCATTTCCCTTCTGTTCAAGGGACTTTCTTGACCACTTTTTGTAGAGCAAATCTGCTGGCGACAAATTTTCTCTTAGTTTTTCTTCCCCCGAGAATGGCTTTATTTTATCTTTATTTGTCGAGAGTATTTTCCCTGGATATAGAATTCACTGGATGACAAATTTTTTTCTTTGAGAACTTGAAAAATGTTGCTGTTTCTTTTCAGTCTCCATGATTTCTGATGAAGTCAGTAATCATTTCAGCCATGGTTTTTCTCGGTAGTGTGTCATTATAAGTGGTCTGCTTTCAGGATTTCTGCCTTTGTTTTCAGTGTTCAGCAGTTTGTGTGTGTTAGGGCATGGGTTTCTTAGAGCTTATTCTTTGCAGTATTTGCTGAGATTTTATAATCTGTAAATTTATATCCACAACTTTCTAAAGTTTTCAGCCATTGTTCAGACATTTTTTGAGCTCTTCTCTCTTCTGAGACTCTGATGACAAAAATTATTAGACACTTTGGTATGGAGAACATGTTCGGGCTTTTTTCCAATCATTTTTTTCTTTTCTGTTGGATAATTTCTATTGGTTTATCTACAAGCTCCCTAGATTTATCCTTTGTCATCTCCATTCTGTATAGAATCTAACAGTTAATACTTTATTTTAGTTACTGTGTTTTTCAGTCCAGTGTTTCCATTTGCTCCTTATTTTATTTATTTTTTTTTTTTTAGGGGAAGGTAGAGACATTTTATCTATTTATTCTGTGAGTTTCACAGTACTTCTTTTTTTTTTTAAATTTTTTTTATTTATTGGACAGACAGAGATCACAAGTAGGCAGAGAGGCAGGCAGAAAGAGAGGAAGGGAAGCAGATTCCCTGCTGAGCAGAGCGCCTGATGAGGGGCTTGATCCCAGGATTCTGGGATCATGACCTGAGCCGAAGGCAGAGGCTTTCACCCACTTAGCCACCCGGGAGCCTTGACACAGTACTTCTTAAACTATAGTTTTAATAGCTGCTTTGAAGTCTTTATCTTGTAATTCCAATATTTGGGTCACTGTCTGTCTCCTCCCTTGCAAGTTGAAATACTCCTAGTTTTTTGTATGCCAAATAATTTTGGTTTTAATCTGGACATGTCGAATGTTCTGTTATGAAATTCAGGGTCTTGTTTACATTTTAAGCAGAAAACTGATGTTTGTTTTCCTGTGTGTTAGCAGGCAGTCAACAGGTTAGGTTCAGATTACAGGTTTCAACCTGCTTTCATGGGCTGTGGTTCAAATGTCAGTTCAGTTTTCACTGCCTTGGCTGTGATCATTGGATCTGACCTCTCATGCTCCACCCCTTAACCAGTGTGTATTTCATTTCTCAAGGCATGGGTAGTTCGTTGAAATTCAGATCACCCCCAGCTTGGAGGTGAGCCCACAAGTTCTTTATGGCTTGATGGGATTGCTCTCTTGAGCTCCCTTCTCTCTGTCCTATCACTGCCACGTTCTCGCTCCTTGGCATACTCTTCCCAGTCCTCTAGGCAAAAAGTGCAAGCTTTAGTTTTTCCTGTCTTCCCTGCACTTCTCAGGATTGCATCTGTGTCCAGGGCCATGTTGCAAGAGGATGGAGAAACGAAAAAGCAGCAATGATTTGTCCATCTTCCTGGGACCACCACTCATTTGGTCAGTGAGAATTCCCCTCCCCCGAGTTTCAGGGACCTGCCCTGCTCTTGCCCCCATGGCCACTACCATCAGTCTGCATGAAGCCTCTGGTGTTATGCCATGTTCTTGTCCCCTTCTCCAATCAGCCTGTTGATCACTTATTTTTCAAAGTCCTCAGAATCCTGATCTATGCATCCTGTCCACAGTTTGTAATTGCATTCAGTAAAGAGTCAGAGTGGTGTTTCTTACTCTATCTTATCTGGAATCATGAAAGAATCTAGGAAGGCTGTGGATCTTCTGAGAGTCCCAGCCAGGCTGTCTGTCCCCTTTACTTTCAGTATATTTGCTTTCTTGTTTAACCTGTGTGTGAGTGTGTGTGTGTGTGTGTGTGTGTGTAGAGAGAGAGAGAGAGAAAGAGAGGAGTTTGTGAACCCACACCCCAATGAGAAACAAATTTTGCAGTTAGAGTGCAGTATTTGCATATTTTAAATTTAACATTATAATACCAACTGAAAAACACTGCATCTAAAGCTGCTAACTAGGGTCAGCTCCCTTCAGCCAGCCCTTCAGTGTACTTAAGTATACATTCATTTATGAGATAGATTCATTTGGTAAGACAACATTTTAAAGGTTGGATCTCACATTTTTTAGATCCCTTCAAACACCAGGTCCCTCTAACATGACTGTCTTTGGTCTGTTTGCTGGGTGTGGAGGCATGCAAAGTTGTACTTCTCTCTAAGTTGTTTCTGCTCTGACTTTGGACCTCCCTCAGCACAACTATTGTCCATTCGGATGGCAGTACTGTAGTACTGGTATGTACACAGTATCTAGGACTTGATTGCTGATTATGCCACACATTTGACCTACAGTGTTTCTGCCAACAGAAGAGGACTGGGCTTTTTTAAAAATTCCTAGGACGTCTGTTGTGTTTCTGACTTCAAATGAAGTTACACTGTGCCATGATGTCTGAAACAAAATTCCTGCTGTATTGTGTTCCTTAGTTTGATGTTACTGGATTATCCATGACAAACCATGATTCTGGGTCTTTTTGAACATGTTACCCAGTCCTTGTATGCAAAAGTGGCCAGATAATTATCTGGGGTTCTTTTCCCCCCCTTGCTTTTTTACATGCATACTCTAGGCCAACAGCAATAAAAAATTAAAGAATGTCTTTTTTCCCCTGCCCCAGGGAAGGATGAACTGGAAAGTCTGTTCATTTGGAATTGGAGTTGACCTCTGTTTGGATCAGTGCTTTTCATTAAAGATGTAATGTGTCTTTTATCAGCATACATTAAAATGTTATCAAGAACCCACACCGGAAACACAGCTGGCGAGCTGAAGTGCTCTCTGGCTTCTCTCAACAGCCTGTCTTTACAGCTTGAATTCACTTTTAGAATTTGACAGTACTGTGTCCCGAGGTTCAAGCATATCATGGCAGCCCCAGAATTCAGAAGGGCCTCTCCCTTAGAGGTGACTACAGCTACCTTTGATGAAAGGATTTGTTTTGTTGGGAACAAAGGCTTAGACTTGGTTATTGAGTATTAGAAACAGTGATTCTGGGTGTGGGGGTGAACATTTTTACTTAGAATGCTGAAGTTCTTATTTATATAATGATTCTCATGATAGAAACAATCCTAGGTGGTAGATCATTGGTGTCAAAGTTACTGAATGATTTCGAATATCACTGAGGAGGTCCAAGAGGAATACATTTCTAATAGCTAGTGTAGAATGATACATAGTTTTAGTTAACTTGATTGTTACCGATGTATATAAAGCTTAATGGTCAATACAAATTTGAACTGGGGCATTTCTCTTTATTCTTTCATGGAGACTGTACATGGTAATGTGGGCACTGGATTCAGGATCCCCAAACTTGACCTTGCCCTGTTTTTCCCCACTAATAAAAGGAAGCGATCATTTCAGACTTCATTTTTTGAGAGTTATTTTTTTTAGGGGAGGGGACAAGGGAAGGGCAGTAGAAGAGACAAAATTTATTGTATAAATGCTTTTGAAAAATGGAAACTTCCACACTTTTGCTGCGGCATTGCAAGTGATAAAAACAAATTCAAGCTGCTTGATCAGAAAAGAATACAAGAGTCTCGGTGGAATCCAAGGGCACGATGGAGCAAAGGACTGAACTGAAAAGATGGGAAATGGTCTGATTGGCTCATCTTGGGTGATGTGTCCACCCTTGAGCCAATCAGCTGTGTCTGGGAAATTGGGCATGAAGTCCACATGTTGCCATCAGGGGCTCTTCCTCTCTGTGGGAAGAGTGACATTTAAGGGTGACGGGTTAAACTAGACAACCCCCCAACATGATCTCTTGCAAAAACCATGTTTAAATTTGCCAGCTGATTGTAATTAAAGCCTCTAATGGTGTGTGACCTTTAGGAATGTTACAAAATTTATCAAACTTGCAAATAAACTACGTTTTTCAGCCATTTTCATTCACAAGTTATACTGTGCTAACAGTTTTTCTCCTTGGTGACTACTCTGTATCTCAAAGATCACTGCATTTCTAATGGTATTATATTATATTATATTATATTATATTATATTTTCACTTGAGAAGGAGAGAAAGAGAGAGTGAGTACACGCAGGGGCCAGGGGCAGAGGGAGAGGGAGAGAGAGTCCTAAGCAAACTCTGTGCTGAGCACAGACCTCAGTGCAGTGCTTGATCCCATAACCCTGAGATCACGACTTGAGTGGAAACCAAGAGTCAGGTGCTCAACCACCTGTGCCATCCAGGTGCCCCAAGTGGTATTATATGTTTTAAAGGGATGATTTCTCTTTCCTCTTACAGAATCCATCACCATTTTCAGAACTCTCTATAGTACTCTTTCCCGCCATATATAGTCCTATTCTTTCATGTAATTTTCCTTAAATTGCACTGGACTCCTTCCCTTGTCTTTCCTCATGCTGTTGTGTGTTGGAATTTTTTTTAAGACCAAAGAAGTTTAACTTTCAAATTTAGAAAATATAGCTTTAATGTATCAGTAAATGATGTAGCATTTTTGAAAGGTCACATTTTTTATGGTTGGAAGGAAAATCGGAAATATTTGTGAGTCATTTTAGTTGTCTGAGTTTAATGCCAGTTTTTCTGTAAGGTTAGATGCTTAATTTAAATGCAGAGTATCACTTACTTCCATATGCCTGACTTTAATTTTTGCAACATGACCGAGTATAATAATACAGTCCTTTGGAGTAGAAATTTTCATGTGTGGTTGTGGGTGATAAGCTGTGGATACTTCTGATGGTCGTGGTGTTACCCGCAGACCACAGCTACCTTACATACAACACCATTGTCACCAGTTGAGATCGAGCTGTTGGTTCCACAGCCACCTATGGAAGGCAGGCGTTAGGGGTTCTCTCTCCAGCTCTGTCATTTATGAACAAGGTGACCCTGGGCTAGTTATGTCACCTGAGCTGCTGATCTTTAAAAACAATACTTAACATAGTTCCTGGAAAATAATCATTGCTCACAACGTGGTAATTACTATTAGTAAATGATGTGTTTCTTGCAAAATGTAACTTCGCCAACAGAATGTCCCTTCCTACTATATTTGCTGTCTGTATTGTTGCTTTGTAGAGGTCTCACTAAAACTTGGAGCTCCCAGGGGCTGTCCTGGGAAATTGTGGCAGTGAGGAGTGAGGCACTCCTGCAGATTTAGGAGTGGACGGATGGAGTAAGTGGCAAGATCCATAGCTTATTCAGGTAATACGGAATCGATTGAATTGGTTCAATTTCAAAAGCACTAAGAATTAAAAGACAAATTCCAATAAAATAAAGACAGTGGTGGGAGAGCATTTAAACTCAAATTCATATACATGAAGTGGAAGAAGGAAGCCGAGAGAACAAAGTAGAAGTTGACGTGAGAATTGCTGTTGCGTGTATTTTACCTTAGATCCTGGGACTCCTCTTTTTTTTTTTTTTTTTAAAGATTTAATTTATTTATTTGACAGACAGAGATCACAAGTAGGCAGAGAGGCAGACAGAGAGAGGGGGAAAGCTGGCTCCCTGCTGAGCAGAGAGCCTGAGCGGGGCTCGATCCCAGGACCCTGGGACCATGACCTGAGCTGAAGGCAGAGGCTTTAACCCACTGAGCTACCCAGGCACCCCTGGGACTCCTCTTTTAATATCAATAAAAGAATACATTTTTTAAAAATTATTTTTAAGAATAGTAAAATAATCCTGCTTTGCCTCTTGTTGGCCCGGCCATTAGTAAGACATTTTATTTTCTCTTTTGGACTCTAGAATTAAAGAAAGAAAGCTGGAAAGGATCCAGAGAAGAGCAGTGGAAGGAGCCAAAGGATTATTAAAAATAAGACCCATGAGGAAAGGGTAAAGGAGTTGTGAATCTTTAGTTTGAAGAGATGTTCAAGAGGCCACTTAATAACTGTCTTCAAATATGTGAGGGGTTGGGAGGAGGGTGCCGAGCAGTTGTTCTTTCTCACTAAGAACTGAAGGGAAATGGTTCACAGAGACTTTGGTTAGATAAAAAGAAGTACTGCTTGGAAAGGGGAGAGTGAGGCGTGAACTCTGTGGTCACGCTAGCTGTTCTGCGCATCTTTGACGGGACGAGACAGCCCTGGTCCTTGGCGGGCTGTGGTGTGTCCCTGTGAGGTCGGCTATGTGCCTGGACAGAACATCTGTATAAACTTAAAATCTCATCCCTGAAAGTATCACTTTATGTCGTACTGTCTTGTATTTCTTGGTTCTTTCATGGATGTTAGTCCCTCTTTTTTGCTTCTTCAACTCCCTTCTTTCTTCAAATCGTACAGAACACAGAATGAATTCTTGTACCCACCGAAAGACACTCAGCAATTATCAGACTGTGGAGGCAGATTCCCCCCCCCCACAAGGCTGAATCAGCATAGTTGGAATCATCATCACCTCCAACAGAAGAAAATTCCATTTGAAAGTAGAAATTCCTTTCTGAGGGAGATTTTCACAGTTGTTAATGGGGAAAGACTCCAGATAAAATTTTGTGCCCCCGTAGAGTAGACTGGTTAAGTAACTATATTTCCTATCACGAAATATGGGAAAGGTTCTTTTTTCAAAAGGGAGGAGCTGCTGAGTTGGTAGAGTTTAAAAGCGAAGTAGTTTGAAACTCCTAAGCATATATAGTGGAATATGTAAGTGAGTGGTAACTAATTAACATATGCCAACCTAGGGGGGTAAAAATGGTGGAAGGGAGGAGCCGAGTGGTCATTTGGTTGACACTTCACTCAATCACAAACACTAAATTGGGACTGGTACAGAATTTTAAGTGCCTTTTTCTTGGGCCTCGCTGTTGTGATCTTTCTTTAGAACAGTTCTGATATACCCTTTGGAAGGCTGGCCTGTGTGGACGTTGTCTGTGCCAAATTACAACACAGAACAAGGGACTGTTCTGTTTCATTTACTGAGAATAGTGCTTAATAAGTACTATTTGACAACATGCTGAATTAAGGGAATGTTGTAAGGATGTTTCACAAAGGAAAGTGGGTAAAACATCTGATGTTTTCAAGTTCTATTTATATGTAACTTGATAGCAGTATAAAGCCTTGCTTAAAACTTTATTTTTAAAATTTTATTCAGTACATATGAATATGTACGCTGAGAGAAAATGATGTTATCTGGTCCCAGATATATACCACATCTTGATATAGTTGATGCTATTTCAGAATCCAATTTTTTGCCTTGTTGGTTTGAAATGTATCAGGCCTTGGTAATTTGATTTATATTAACCAGATTCATGCAATACTGATTTGTAACATGGGATACATTCACGATTATATCCTTTTCTCAAATTTGACTTTGAGCTTATCCTAGTATATTATCTTCGTTTATAATCTTCAGTAACTATGTTTTTTTCCCCTAAAAATGGAATCCCAAGTGGAAATTATACTGTTTAAAGGTTTACATATCTACATGTAGACGAATATAATAAAGGTCAGTGAGAGTTAATGTCAGAAGGGAAAAATAACTGTCAAAAATTTTTATAGTACTTCTATTTATATTTCAATGTCACAAGCTAAGTATTTAGCTCAAGTTTAATTTATTATAGATTTAAGCATATGAGAGTACTACCGTGGGACATTCAGACATTGTTCTACTTACAAATAAACATCTATAGTCAGTTACAACCTATGAAATCATTAACATGTACAATAGTGTAATTTGTAGCTTTTTTTCCTAGTTGTGCTTTTCACTTAAATACGCTTTAAAGAAAAGATTGGGTTTAGGAGAGCCTGGGTGGCTCAGTCAGTTTAGTGTCTGCCTTTGGCTCAGGTCATGATCTCAGGATCCTGGGATCCAGCCCCATATCAGGCTCCCTGCCCAGCAGGGAGTCTCCCTCTCCTACTCCCCTTTGCTCCTGCTCTTTCTCTCTGTATCTCAAAGAAATACATAAAATTTTTTTAAAAAATTCTGTCAAAAGAAAAGATAGGGATTAGATGATTCCCTAATGCCTTTTGCATTGAAGCCTTGAAGATTCTAGTCTTCACTGAAGTCGAGCTTGTGTGAGACCTATAATCTGTGTGAAGATATGGGTAAGAAACAATTTGTGTTAGATGGTTTTGGGTGATTATACCTGTAACCTTATGTTATTTTATTTATTTTATTTTTTTCTTAAAGATTTTATTTATTTATTAGAGAGCTCAAGAGGGTATATACATGAGAAGGGGGAGGGGCAGAGGGAGAAGCAGACTCCCCACTGAGCATGGACCCTGTCTCAGGGCTTAATCCCACCACCCCGCCCCGAGATCATGACCTGAGCCAAAGTCAGTTGCTCAACCTATTGAGCCACCCAGGTGCCCCACTTGTGACCTTATTTTAAAAAGATATTTATGTTTTGTCACTGGCAGGAGAACCCCAGGAAAAACCCGAATTTTTGCATATTCAGTTAATACCTGGCTTTCCTTTCTTTTACATACTTAGGAGCTAGTATAGTTCTAATGAGCAGAGCAAGTGCCAGAGTAAAAAAGGAAAGAGAGAAGGGTCTAAGGTATAAGGATAAGCAATAATTAACTAGTCTGAAGAGCTTCAATGCTAAAAAAAAGAGATGCAATGTAAATTAGTACCTTACCTTTCATTTTATTAATATATAGCAATCATGTGGCATTTATGATTTATAGAATGCATTCATTGATGTTCTAATTCTGTCCTCACAATAATTTATGAAACAGGCACCATTCTTTGCATTTCCATTTGAAAACCACCTTCAGCGTAATTGTGAGTTAACGAGGATCGCATAGCTAGTGTGCCAGGATTCAGACTCTGTTTTCAGACTTCCAGACCAGTTATCTGTCTTTCTGTTTCACAGGGTTTATCTAAACTGGATTTGGTTTAAAACTACACTGAGATACACAGTGTAGGTGAACTATGGATGTGCTTATGTGAACTCTGAGCATCACGTTTGTGAAATAGGCAATGCAGTTTTCCTTCACATGGGGCATGATGGGATAGAGTGGTTGAAGACGAAATGAGCAAGCGGGCTGCTAGTCTTCAGTTGCCACCCGCTGACTGCGGACTTTGTGTACATTTCCTCAATTAGAAAGTGAAGGCAGGGGTACCTGGGTGGCTTAGTTGGTTAAGCAACAATGCCTTTGGCTCAGGTTGTGATCCCGGAGTCCAAGGATCCAGTCTTGCATCAGGCTCCCGGCTCTGCAGGGAGTCTACGCCTCCCTCTGACTCTTCCCCTCTCATGCTCTCTCTCTCAGTCAAATAAGTAAATAAAATCTTTTTAAGAAAAGAAAAGAGAAGAAAAGAAAGGCAGTTGGCCACTAGGTTCTCCAGACTCCTTTCTAGTTCTAAAATTCTCTAATTCCAAATTTAATGATTACTCTTCCATTCAGAATTGTTTAAAAAAATTACTTGCCTCACATGATTAGCCCACACTTTTGCATTAAGTCTCTCCTAACAGTCTATGCCAGGAATTGATAAACTTTGGATTTTGGGTAGTGTAGCAGCAGTCTCGTTGTGGTGACTCTGAGAAGACTTTTCGTATACCAAATTCTGTTCTAGTGTCACATGGTGAGAACACTCATCCTGAATTTGAAGAGTGGAAAATGACAACAGAATGCTAGTTACACAGGAGCTCATTCAGCAAATGTAAATTGAGCAGAAGTACTAAGTCCTTGGGTTGCCAAGACTTTGAACTCCCAGCTTAGCAAGAAGGCAGACGCACAAATGTGAAATCTCAATGTAATTAGAAGGACGATGGGATGCCTGGTGGCTCAGTCACCTAAGTATCTGCCTTCAGCTCAGGTCATGATCCCTGGGTCCTGGGATCAAGTCCTGCAGCAGGCTCCCGGCTCAGCACGGAGCTTTTCCCTCTCTGTCTGTCCCTCCCCCCCATTTGTGCGCTGGCTTGCTTGCTCTCTAAGTAAGTAAGTAAATAAATAAATAAAATATTAAAAACAAAAAGTCCCAGGAAAGATGTCTACAGAGTGGCAAAAGAGTAAAAGAAACAGTGGCATCTGTGGAGTGGAAAATAGAAGAGACGCACCAACCAAGACTTCACCAAGAAAGGGGTTTTACCAGAAAGGATCTTAGACTTATCTTAGATAAAAGGAGGCATGTGCTGAGAAGAAGCTGTACAGAGACTGCTGTGGAGAATCTTTGGTAGTTCTGTTTGTGTCACGTGTGAGGGGAAGATGACATGCTGAAGAGGTAGTCTTAGCGAGCTTGGGAAAGTCTTAAACAGACTTGAGACTATCCTAGGAATTAAGGAGACATTTTAAGGAAGTAAGGAAAAGTGGACTCTTACAAAGACGAGAGAGGAGGCAGTGTTAGACTCTGAAATTTCTAGTTTGCACATTGTGGGGGAAGGGCATTCTAGGCAACAAGATAAGTGTGAGGAAAAATCCATGGAGACCCAAGATAGCACATGGGCCCTTCTGTGACCCTTACATACCTCAGACTTTCCCAGTGTAATTGCTGTGGAAGCTCAGGAAGGGTTTCATACTATATCCCATGGAGTTTGGGTTTTTTTCTCTGAGCAGTGGAGAACCCTGAAAGGTTTCCAAGCAGACTAATAGTGATAGTAGATTTGCTTTTGGAAGACTAATGGCAGCAGAATGGAAGCTAGATGAGAGGGCTCAGAATCTTGACAGAGACTCTCCCAGTATTCCTACTGAAGGCTGTGGGAGCGTATGTGAAGCCAAGAGCAGAAGGGTTGTAGTAGATAGAGAAGGGGGTAGAACGGAGAGCGACTCAGTTCCAGTAATGACGACAATAGCATTAGCTGAGATTTACTGAGTATACCAGATGTCTGCTTTAAGTTCTTGATAGTTACTAACTCATTTAATCCTCACAACAGCCCTGTGAAGTAGGCACTAGTACTGTTGTTATCTGCATTTTACAGATGAGAGAACTGAAGCACAGAGATACTAAATAACTTGGCAAGTTACACAGCCTGTGTGTGGCAGTTTGGGAGTGTGAGCTATGGCTGGCTGTGTCTAGAGCCCACACTTGGAGTTACTGCCTTCTCTCGCATTCTGTTACTGAATCAGTAAGCGTGTCTAAGATGTGGGGAGGAGTTAGATGTAGGTGACGAGAGGAGGAGAGTCATTGATGTGGATG
The DNA here is from genome assembly GCF_022355385.1 of Mustela nigripes. Taxonomy (NCBI): domain Eukaryota; kingdom Metazoa; phylum Chordata; class Mammalia; order Carnivora; family Mustelidae; genus Mustela; species Mustela nigripes. Next base: position 52,256,171 of record NC_081564.1, on the reverse strand, counting down.
CTTGATTGACAAAGAGGGTACAGATGCCACTTACAGAGATAGGAGGAGCAGGGAGGGGCACTAGGAGGAATTATAATTTGGGGATCATATCAAGTTTCGAGGTTCTTTTGGGACATTCAGCTGTTGATGTCCAGAATGCAACAGGATATACCCCTGACCCTTGAACGGTGTGGAGCTTCAGGGTACCGATCCCCTGTGCAGTCAGAATACCTCATAGAGCATTTGACTCCTCAAAAACTTAACTACTAATAGTCCACTATTGACTGGAAGCCTTACCAATAACATAAATAGTTGACTGACACATATTTTATATGTTAAATGTATTATTTTCTGTATTTTTATAATAAAGTAACCTAAAGAAAAGCAAATGTTACTAAGAAAATCTAAGGGAAGTACATTTACACCACTCTAAGGAATCCCTATACATGTGGACCTGTACTGTTCAAATCCATGTTGTCCAAGGGTCAGCATCTGGACCGGGAACTCAGGATCGGTCTCTGCTTGGCGGTGATGTGTAACTCTAAGTACAGTTGCTATCAGGACAGACTAGTCCCACTGGCCCTGTCTCGGAAGGACTGGGTAGAACTTTATGCCCTTCCTCTGCGTGGGTACGTGCAGCACAAATGCTAGGGAGGGAACTCTGGGCATCAGCATGAGTGGGAAGAGTCTAAGGAACCCCAGGGCTGCCAGATTTTCCGTAATGAAGACAGCTCCACACCACATAACATGCATGTTTATGAAACCAGGGTGATTAAAATCTAGCAGTTCTCTTGCATCCAGCTCTGGATTCCATTTTTACAGTTAAAGGAGAAATGTTCTTTACAAGCCTTTTTCCAAGAGTGTGTGGCTTCCTGGTGGTCCTTCGAATGGTTGAGCAAGTTCATGGGTTTAATCCCAGCCAGGTTTATGGGATCAGGAATATGGAATCCAAAGAGCAGAGGAATCAGTGGGAGCCAGTGTCCACGGGGAGTAGGACTCATCATTCTGGGAGGTAGAGATGCCCAGGGGTTTTAACGGAAGTATGTGTTTTCTCTCATGTCAGTGGCGAGCATTTCCTTTAAAAAACAAAAAAACAAAAAAAACAAAAAAAACAAAAAACAAAAAACCCAAAACTCCCTGTTTTCTTTCCTCCTCTAATCTAAGGTTTAAAAATACAACCAAAGGAACGTAGGAAAGAAATTTTGAGAACTAAGCATCATATATAGAGTAATAACTTTGAGACAATTTAAAGCGTTGACAGTTATATTCAGTTAACTTTAAAAAGCCTAGTGAAATTGTTGGAAATTACTTAAAATTCTGTTCTTAAGTATAGACTAATAGGTTTTTTGCTACATTGATTTTTCAATGATATCTATCTGATTGTACGATTCTACTTACCATGAGTCTGAGTGAGCTATATTCCTTCAGCCTCCCTGAGTTGTTACAAATAAAGCAGAATCACACTCCTCTTGGTCAAGGTAGCGACTGTTTTCATACCCCAATATCTCAAAGTATAAGTTGATTTTGAATGCTTTTAGCTATCTTCGGAATTTTTTTTTTTTTTTAAAGATTTTATTTATTTATTTGACAGACAGAGATCACAAGTAGGCAGAGAGGCAGGCAGAGAGAGAGAGAGAGGAGGAAGCAGACTCCCTGCTGAGCAGAGAGCCCGATGCGGGACTCGATCCCAGGACCCTGAGATCATGACCTGAGCCGAAGGCAGCGGCTTAACCCACTGAGCCACCCAGGCGCCCTCTTCGGAATTTTTTTAAAAAAGATTTTATTATTTGAGAGAGAGAGAGCACAAGCAGGGTGAATGTAGAGGGAGAAGCAGACTCCTGCTGAGCAGGGAGCCTGGGCGGGGGTTGATCTCAGGACCCTGGGATCATGACCCTAGCCGAAGGCAGGCATCTCTACCCCTGATACCCTTGACTTAAGTTCCGTATGTGCTTTCTACTAGAATAACTGGCTGCTTTTCTGTCTTACCTTCTGTGGTAGACCAGATTCTAAGATGGCCCCTTGATCTCCATGGCCTGGTGTTACCAGATTATGTCGTGGTATATGGCACAGAGCATTTTGCAGACATAATTGAGTCCCCAATCAGTGAACTTTAAGATAGATTATCCTTGGAGAACACAACCCAGTCAGACAAGTCTTTCAAAACTGAGCTTCTCTGGCCAGTTACAGAGGTGAGGTCAAATACGCTCAAAGCAGGAGAGGGATTCAAGCTGAACCAGGTTCTCCATTGCTCAGAGAAGGAGGGCGTCACCAAGTAAGGAGGACCTGCGTGTGCTCTTTAGGAATTGAGGTCAGTCTCCAGTCAATAGCCAGCAAGGAAATGACTTCAGCTTTACAACTGCAACTGAATTCTACCAACACATGAGTGAACTTAGATGGGGACCCTGAGCTCCAGATGAGAACCTGGACAACCAGGAGCTTGATTTCAGCCTAAACAGAGAACCTGGCCATGCGTGCCAGATGTCTGTGCTATATTTAAGCTGCTAAGTTTGTGGTAATTTGTTATGTAGCAAGAGAAAACTAATATACTGTCCCTTGCTCCATTTCTCTCTACGAATGCTGATCATTGGTCTTCAGAGTTGCAGTGTTAGTATCTCTTAGGCTTGTGGTGTATGTTTTCCATTTGTTGCCTTAGCCGCTATTGCATTGAACTAAGGGGGTTCCAGTCTTTTTTCTCCTCTTCTCTTCTAAAACCCTGAGCCCAAAGGCACTTGAGTGACTCAGTCAGTTAAGCATCAGACTCTTGGTTTCAGCTCAGGTCATGATCTCAGGGTTGTGGGATCGAGCCTGTACATGGGGCTCCATACTCAGTGCTGAGTTCTAGTTCTCTCTCTTTCCCTCTGCCCCCCCCCCCCCCCCCCGCTCATGTGAGTGTACTCACTCTCTCTAAAAGATAAGTAAATTAAAAAAAAATTTTTTTTAAGATCTTTATCTATTTGAGGGAGAGAGTGAGCAAGAGAGAGAGAGGACACAAGCAGGGGGAGCAGGAGGCAGAGGCAGAGGGAGAAGCAGGCTCCCCACTAGGCAGGGAACCTGATGCAGGGCTCGGTCCTGGGACCCTGGGATCATGAACTGAGCCAAAGGCAGACGCTTAACTGACTGAGCCACCCAGGCACCCCAATAAATTTTATCTTAAATAAAATAAAATAAAACCCTGAGCTCAATCTTACTGGTTCTGTCTTACTCTGGTTTTTGGTATAGGTTTCATCCTGTGGGGTTAGATAGGGAAGGTCTTAATTTCTCCATGTTGATACTGTTCAAGTGTCATCCTTAAAGATTTGATTCCTTTTCACTCTGTGATTTAATTCTTGGTGATGTTGTATCGTACCGCAGCTGTTTCTCACATTATCCACTGGACTGGGTCTGCTGTTCCCATTTCGTGGATAGAGAACAAGCGGAAGAGTGGTACGTGGCTATCGCATCAGCAAGGTGGGATGGGGACCGAGAACAGGAAGAGATGTGTGGGATGTGCTGGTGGGTGTTCAGAGTACCCAGCAACGAGGAACAGTTGAGCGATCGTGGACGTTGATGTCCCGCTAGGGAAATCTGTAAGCATGCCAAGAAGAAAGTATCTTAATGTGACTGTCTCACTTCAGGGGAAAAGAAGGCCTTCTGTGTGCGTAATTGTTCTATTTTCGTTTCCTTGGATTTATTTGGACCCTCTATCTAGTATTTCTCTTGGATCCAGAAAAAAACATGCTGAAATGGAAGGAGATAGTCTCTCTTCCTACTAAGTAATGAAATAACATCCTGGACACTGGATGGTCTACTGAGTAATTTATAAAGTGATATATTTCTTGATTTCTTAGATCTGGAGAGGAGAAAGGGATGGTGTAGAAAGCTTTTTGTCTTGGTTTTTAATGTATCCACGTTATTCAGGTAAACTTCTTTAATTAGGTTTGCCCTTGTCTGGAAAAAAAATCCCATATTTTATAGATGCTTAAATAGATTGTAATTTTCAGTATATCTGGGCAAGATTAGAATACTTTGAACCATTTGGTTACGTTCATATAGTGACTCACTATCAGACCTTGGATGGGGACACCCCCCCCCCGACATTTATTGAGTCGGGCTGTGCTATCCCTTGTCAATGTCTGTGAAAATTTTTCAAATGTCATTTAAATTTCACCTAATTTAAGTTTTGCAAATATAGAGCTTTTATCTGTAATTGCCAATGTAATTTTAGTCCACTAAAATAGATTTTTCGTTTGTTTTGTTCAAGATTTTATTTATTTATTTGACACAGAGAGAGACATTGGGAGAGGGAACACAAGCAAGGGGGACTGGGAGAAGGAGAAGCAGGCTTCCTACAGAGCAGGGAACCCGATACGGGCTGGATCCCAGGACCCTGGAATCATGACCTGAGCCAGAGGCAGACGCTTAATGACAGAGTCACTCAGGCGCCCCTAAAATAGAGTTTTTATTTTAAAAAGTATATGTATACATAATCCACTTGAGAACTCTTGAAACTGTACCTTGCCTCTGCTGAAGCCAGTTAATATTTCCATGTCTCAGATTATGCATTTAGGAGATGTTGTATACAGAGGATTCAATGTCAAGATGGTTTTCTTTGTTACATTTTGCCTTGGAAAATTGTATTAATAATTTATCTGTAAGCAGGAGAGTTGGTTAGGAGTTGTAAGTAACCACAGTACCAATTTAATTGATGATGTCTTCCAGTCTGTAAACTACTGGTGTTATGGGTTTGGGTTTTTTTTTTTTATTTTTGGAAAGAACAGGTAGTTTTTTATTTTGTTTTCCAGTTCTGTTTTGAGAAGTTGTTACTTATCATACACGCTTTGTATTTCCTTTAGGCCTATTATATCTCTATAGACATGTCTATAAAATTTGCTGATCTGATTTTTCTTAAGTTTTTTGTTTATTTCTGGTATTTTAGTATACGATGTTTTTTCATATTCAAGTTCTTTATTGTATGTATTTTAAAATTATAGAGGCAAAGTGTTGTCTGGCTTTTTGCCTTTAGGGCAACCTACTTGGAAAAATTAAAAGCTCAGGTGTTATTTGGTGTTTGCATTTATCTTACTAACCCTCTTTCATGTGTACAGAGAATATTAAAATTCATTGTTTTTGTGTGTTGGTACTAGAAACACGAGATTTTCAGCAGTGGTATATGTGTGAGTCTTTGTTTCTTTTTTCTCAAAATTTGGTTTTGTTTTTAAGGCTATGCAGGATTTTTAGAAATCTGCTTAATAGAAGAAAATTCTAAAAATTGTCAAATACATAATTTAAGTATTTTTCTTAAGAATATATCTTCTGGACTTCGATGGCAGTGAATCATTTGTAAATTTGATTCTTTAGTATTTTATATTTTGTTTGTCACATAATAAAGTTCAAGGGGATCTAGATCAAAGTTGAAACTAAAAATGACAATGAAAATCCTTTAAGTTGACCTCTGGCTCATTTTATCCTCTTGAAATAAAATTGTTGGCTTTAACATAACTTTATACTTGGTGAATATTTTCCTTTTATTTTACTGAAGTAGAAGTGAAATGTAAAGTGCAAATCATTGCACATTTTAGAATATTTTCTCATTGGACACTAAAAACTCTATTATGTACCTGATTCAGTCTAAGGGAAGAGGACACTTACTGAAGAAGAAAATAAAACCAAAGTCCTGTTTTTCATGAGCCTTTAATCTACAAACTACTATCCTGAGTTCCTTATATTTATTCTCATTCAGTCATTACAACTTACTTGCAGTATTATTACTATATATTAAGTGTGAGAACATCCTCGCCCAAAGAAATTAAGTAATTTGCTCATGGTCGTACAGTTAAGAAGTATTAGAACCGCGATTACCTAACTCTGGCTCCAGATTGTTATTTCCAACATTTCACACTGCCTCCCACCAAACTTATGGAGTCATTATATAGTCATTTGAATAAGTGGAAACAGAGAGCATGGGGACAGGGGGTAGGGAGAGCCTAGATACATGCCTGGTGATCTGACCTTTGCCCCTCTCTGGTAGCATGATGCCTGGGAAGAGTCTGAAACAAGGCCTGCCTGCTTCTCTGGTTCTCTCAGTCGCTCCGGGTCTCCGAGGGCTTATGTGTGTGCCCGTCTCACAAACAGTGTGATAAGTACATACTTCACACTGACGGAACGCATCGTCTTAAGGGCACTGCCCAACTCCGGAGGACACACTGCAAGTGTCTCACAGAGAGAGGAATGTCTGTCACTGCCCTTTATGGATTGCCAAAGAGTAGTTTTCCTGTGTCAGCTTTCCGATAATAAATCTGAGTCCCCTTCCTCACCTGCCAGAAATGTGATTCCGTGGTATTTATCGGGTACCATGCTAGATTTCATATTATTTTAAATGTTTGTAGAAATACTGATACTACTGTCGCTCACCTGTTTTTCCAAAAAGCACTTGGCATAGAATTCTTATCTTTTAAATATTAGGTTCAGTTCACTATTTCAGAGCATAACATTTCAGATTTGACTTAAGTAGGCATACTTCTGTTTCGTACAGCAGGGATCTATTATTCCTGGTCAGTCTGTTGACAAAGGAGTCTTTTGTCCAAGGGTTCCTTTGAAAAGAGGTAATAATATATCCCTAATCTCTCTCTCTCTCATTTTAAGCATCTTTCTCTTTTGTTACATGCATTCTTTCTTGCTTAAATTTCACTGTGAAGGTCTTTGACGACATTACCACTTAGTACTTTGTCTAAAGTAATCTCGAGTTCCTTTTCTTCCTGTTGCGATTTCACAGTAAACCATTGAACATAAAAATACAATACTTTCACATGCTTAGAACCCAAGACTACAGTCTTGGGGCCTTTGAGTAGCATATTCATCTCAAGAAGTGATCTTAGGCAATGTGGATTTCTAGATGTTTGTTTCTTTAGGGTAGAAAGAGATCAATAGGAGATACTGGGGAAAAAAATAGCTTTTTTAAAATACTCTTGCCTCAAAGGGTTTAAATGTTAACTAAGGTCGGCTTGCTTGATGTGTACTTAGATGACTTTGATGTGAATGCTCACCGATTTCTACCTAAGATTGTTCATTCATCAAGCATTTATCACACACCTGGTCTGTGCCCAGCAGTCCACTGGCATGAATGCAAACATGATCTAGTTGGGGAGACAGGAAGGTTCCTAGACATTCCATGCATAGCACTCAGGTGAAGATAGGTGCCGTGGGGATTTATTTATTTTTTTTTTTAAAAAGCAAGCTCTGGTCAGTTTTATTAAAGAAAAATTTTGTGTGTTTACTTCTCACTGGCATGTGTCTAATGATTACAGAATTACGTGGATCAGTGATAGCCAGTGCGCATGCTCTGTAGTATTTCCCACACGCTATGCCCAATTCAGTATTATTGCCACTGCAGTGATGGCCATCATTTGGGCCAACATGGTGTAGTATTCTATTTCAGACTTCTAAAGTCTGTGCGGTTGTTGGCGAGGATGACCAGTTTCACTTTGCCATGTCTGATCATTTTCAGAGTCTGCTTGTATCCCAGCACGTATTTTCCACTTTTTCTAAGAGTTTGCTTAGAGTTGACCCACTCCAATGACTTTTTCGTCTTCCTTGTGGCCACCATCTTCCTGCCTTAGGTTCAGGGCGGCACCAACCGAGAACAGCCTCCGAGATGGCCTGGAGTGAGGAAGGAAAGACCCGCTGTGGGGATTTAAGGACTTCCTTACCATTTGTTTTATCTCTCTAAACTTTTGATACTTTTAGTCAGTAAACGACTTGGAAACCAGTTTTAGATTAGTCAACCTGCTATGACAGCACATACTTGTTTTAACTTAATCAGACTATTTTCCAAAAATAGAAATATCCTGGAGGCTTCAAAGGAAAGAAAACATCCCTGATTGAGTTGGCATATTATTATGGATTCTGCTTCAAAGAATTAAATTGCTTTCTTTTACATTCATACACATTTTCAGAATACAGGCAGCCATGAAGCGTGGAGACTGGAATTTCTGTGCTGTAGCCAAAGTGAGATGCAAGGGGAATGGTTGAGAGTTGGTTCCTGGATCTTTATTCTTTTTTTTTTTTTTTTTAAGATTTTATTTATTTATTTGACAGAGATCACAATTAGGCAGAGAGGCAGGCAGAGAGAGAGGAGGGGGAGCAGGCTCCTCGCTGAGCAGAGAGCCTGATGCGGGGCTCGATCCCAGGACCCTGGGATCATGACCTGAGCGGAAGGCAGAGACTTGAACCCACTGACCCACCCAGGTGCCCCTGCATCTTTATTCTTAATATGGGTCAAATGGATGCATAACTGGTAAGCTTGTGGAATGACTTCCTTTCTATGGTACCCTGCATGTGTCATCACTGAGGTACTTAATGCTGACATTAGTTCTCCTATTGATGGTAAATTCTAGGAAAGTTGTTTCATCTGTACTCCTCATAACATTTTCTGACCATTAATCTAAAAACATCATTTTCTCTCTTGATATCACCCCATCAAATCCATAAGCCTGATTTGGTTTCATAAATAATTTGGAGCCAAAGTTCATCATAGGCATCGATTTAATCATCCAGATGGGAGCTAACATATAATTCCTATCTGTAATTAGATACAAATGAAGAGTTCTGTTAAATGCATGATAATGTTTTTAGTGACTTTTGAGTAATATTCTGGTCTTTATGAAGTAAACTTGGGTTGGTAATAGAACCTCTACAATCACAGACTAGTTGGGAAGCTTGAGAGAAATTCTCAGAAGCATAATATTGAGGAATGCTATTCCTCTCAGTTCTGTGGCATTATTTTGAAGTAAAAACAAAACAAAACAAAACAAAAACCTATCAGACATTGCTCAGATTTTAAAACCAGGAGCCAGGCTTAGACAGTACTTCCTTATATAGGCACCTTTAGTACTACTGTTTTTTGTTTTTTTTTTCTTTTTTCTTTAAAGATTTTATTTATTGGGCGCCTGGGTGGCTCAGTGGGTTAAGCCGCTGCCTTCGGCTCAGGTCATGATCTCAGGGTCCTGGGATCGAGTCCCGCATCGGGCTCTCTGCTCAGCAGGGAGCCTGCTTCCTTCTCTCTCTCTCTCTCTCTCTGCCTGCCTCTCAGTGTACTTGTAATTTCTCTCTGTCAAATAAATAAATAAAATCTTTAAAAAAAAAAAAAAAAGATTTTATTTATTTATTTGAGAGAGAGACAGTGAGAGAGAGCATGGCGAGGAGAAGGTCAGACAGAGAAGCAGACTCCCTGTGGAGCTGGGAGCTCTATGCGGGACTTGATCCCAGAACTCCGGGATCATGACCTGAGCCGAAGGCAGTCGTCCAACCAACTGAGCCACCCAGGCGTCCCTTGTTTTTTTTTTTTTAAATCAAAAATTCTTTTCCTTTTTGAACCTAGTTCATATATTTTGATTGAATACGGCAGGCACCATGATTCTTACTTTATTCTATATTCCTGTTTCATGTTAGCCTTGAGTTTGGCTGAAGTCACGGAGACCCAAAGACAAAGACCACAGGTTGGCATGTTGCCCAAGGTGGCAGAGACCAGGTTTTTTTTTTTCAGTGGTTGCTATGTCATGGACTCAATTCTGGTCCTGAGTTCCCCCAAGTCCAAGATGGTCACTACCCTTCCAGTTCCAGTAATCACATCCACACTCCATCTATCAGGAAGAATAAAGATGGAAAAAGAAGGGCACACCTCTCCCAACCATCCATCTTGGTTGCCACTTATGTTCAGTGTTGTGTTGGAGACTCTAGCTGGGGGCATTAAGGCAAGAAAAACAAGCAGACAAAAAAATTTTGCATCCAGACTGGAGAGGAGGAAGTAAAACTTTTTCTATTTGTAGATGACATGAACTTGTACATAGAAAACCTAAGGAATCTACAAGAAAACAAGCCAAAACTGTTAAAATGACGAATGGGTTCCATACCATTTCAGGTTATGAAAGCTCAATATACAAAAATCAGTTGTGCTTCTCTACACTAGCAATAAGCACTCCAAAAAATAAAATTTAAAAACAGTTCTATTGGTAATACCGTCAAAAGGAATAAAATGCTTAGGAATAAATTTAACAAAAGAAGTGCAAGCCATACACACTGAAAACTACAAAACTTCATTGAAATAAAGATCTAACTCAATGCAAAGACATTCCATGTTCATGGATCAGAAGAGTTAATATTGTTAAAGTATCAGTCCTCCCCAGTTTGATGTATAGGTTGAACATAGTCACTGTCAATAACCTAGCTTGCTTTTGGGGGTGGGGGCAGAAATTAACAAGCTGATCCATAAAGCTCATACAGAAATTTAAGAGACCCAGAAAAACCACAACAGTCTTGAAGAACAAAGTTGGAAGGCTCACATTCCAGTTCAGAACTTAACTACAAAGTTACAGGAATTCAGACATTGTGGTATTGGCATAAGGAGAGAACTATCCATACATGTAAGGTGAAATAAACCCTTATATTTGAAATAAACCCTTATACTTACTATGAATGGACTTTTGAATGGACAGAGACAGTTCAGCTGGTGCTCACACAGCTGGATATCCACATTCAGAGGCATGAAGCTGGACCCCTACTCACAGCATCCACAAAAATTAACTCAAAAATGGTCACAAACCTAAGTGTAAGAAATAAAAACTCTAAAATGTATACATAAATCCTTGTGACACTAGGTTAGGCAATAGGTTTTTACGTATGACACCAAAAACATGAATGACAAAAAATAAATTTGACTTCAAAATTAAAAATTTTGTGATTCGAAGGACACTATGAAGAAAGTGAAAGGACAGTCCCTGTAATGAAAGAAAATGTTTGAAAATCATATATCTGATCAGGAACTTGTATTCAGAATATACAGAAAACTCCTGCGAAAGACAAATAACCAGATCTACGCAAAGGATCCGAATAAACATTTCTTCCAAAAAGATATAGGAATGGCCAGTAAGCACATGAAAAAAGACTCGGCATCACTTAGCATTTCATAAGTACAAATCAAAACTGAAGTGAGGCATACTTCACACCCATTAAGATAACTGTAATTAAAAAGATGGGTAATAAGTGTTGGAGAGGAGGTGGAAAATTGGAACCCTCATTCATTCCTGGTGGGAATGTAAAACGGTGCAGCCAATTTGGAAACCATCTGGGAGTTCTCAGAAAGTTAAACCATGTGACCCAAGTTCCACCCCTAGGTATATTTCCAAGAGAAATGAAAACAAATGTCCACAGAAAAACTTGTAGAGCATTATGGTATAACTACCAAACCTGTAAATAGCCCAAATGTCCATCCTCTGCTGTATGGGTAAATAAAACATGGTGTATCCATACACTCAAACGTTATTTGGCCAAAAAGGAATTAAGTGCTAATCTACTCTACAACATAGATGAACCTTGAAAACATTATGCTAAGAAGCCGGGCACAAAAGGTCACATATTTCATAATTCCATTTATATGAAATGTCCAGAATGGGCAAGTTTATAGATTCAGGGAGTAGATTAGTGGTTGCCTCAGGCTGGGGTGAGAAGTAGGGTGAGGACTGTTAATGGGTATGAGGTCTCTTTGGGATGATGGGAATGTTCTATAATTAGACTGTGGTGTTTGCACAACTCTGTGACTATATTAACACTGTAGAAGTGTAAATATCAATCAGTGAATTTTCTGGTATATGAAAGATGTTTTTAAAAAGTAAGTCTTGGAAGAGGCACATAATGATTTCTACTATATCCTTTTGGCTCTACGTGGGGGTAGGAACAGTGAAGGTGGAAATGGTATTCTATATTCTGGGCATCCATGTGCTCAACTAACCTAAAGGGGACTATGACATGAGGACAAGGAGTGAGTGAGATTCGGCTGGACATCTTGTAATTTCTACCATCTTCTAGTTGAAGGTGAACCATCACAAAACTGCTGCAAGTTATTGTTGTTAAGTCAACAGTCATTTTTGAGGAAGAGCTTCCTAGTAGCTTGAAATAATACCCTCATTTTTTAAAAAAGCTTTAAATACAGAGAGGTTTGAGAAAATAGAATTGCCCTTACTCTTTATTGCAATGTTGAAGACCAAAAAAAAAAAAAAAAAAGTGGAACAAAACATCTGCTAGCTCAATATGTCCATTTGTTTGTGTGGACTCAGCAGTGAAAAGTGACCATGTCAGGTAATCATCAGTGATGCCGTTATTGGTACCAGCAGGGTATAGGATCCTGGTCTGGTAAGAAGATAAGAAAAGTCCCTGGTACCCAAGAATGTCACAGTCTAATTAAAGAAATACAATGTAGGGACGCCTGGATGGCTCAGTTGGTTAAGCAGCTGCCTTCGGTTCAGGTCATGATCCCAGCATCGTGGGATCAAGTCCCACATCAGGCTCCTTGGTTGGCGGGGAGCCTGCTTCTCCCTCTGACTCTGCCTGCCACTCTGTCTGCCTGTGTTCATTCTCTCTCTCTCTCTCTCTCTCTCTCTGACAAATAAAATCTTAAAAAAAAAAAAAAGAAATACAATGTATATGCATAAAATGTTAAATAACATAGGATAGTTTATAGTTAACTACAAAATGCAAAAAAGCAGACAATAAATGCAATGCAAGTTTACTTAGCCTGAGAAAAAACCTATAACCTGACATATCTGAGGACAGTAAGCATAAGGATACTTTTGGAGAGCTTACTGTGTGGCCGATGCTTTGTAAGCATCTGGTAAGTTTGATCTTGTCCCCTTCTCACACTAAGTGCAAGAATAGAGTCTCCCAGTGGGTGATGTCTCTCCAGGGCCCGTGCACTTATATGCCTTAGTTGTGCTCTGAACCCAGGCTGCACAATAGGACGGGCGAGGAGATTACAGGACCCTGCTGGTTTCTAGATCTCGCTCTTAGAGATTCTGATTTCAGTGGTCTGGTGTATGCCCTTAACCTCCCTGCCACTGGAGGTTTTTTTGACAAGTTCCCAGAGGTTGACAGTGACTATTGAGCCAGGTGCGAACCACTGTGTTCCTTAGTGTGGTAGGTTCCTCCGCTAACCCTTGAGAGATGATCAGCCCTTTGAAGAAGGTAAGGCAGGACTGGAGACAGCAGATACTGTCTCCTCTTAGAAGTGTTTAGAACTGGACAGCAGCTAAGCTCAAGTAATGCTGTTTTCTACTGTTCCCATCTCTGTCCCACCAGATATGTCTTAGCAGTCACAAGATGCCATTGCCTAGAAATGGACTGTCCTGTGAAGTGGATGGAGGTACAGATGCAGGGGTGCATGTCTCCGGAGGGTCCTGCTAGTGCATGATAGCCAGAGCAGGGAACATTAGAGGGGACTCTTAGATTGCTAAAGTTACTCGTTGTGTCAGCCCAGAAGTAGAACATTCATTTTCCTTTGCATTCATGGTGTCTGTGCCAGAAGCTTTATTTTTGTTTGCTTCTTACTATGCTTTTTGAGAAGCTCTTATTAAGCGGTTTAAGATGCCTTTATTTGATTGATAACCTATGTCTGATCCTTCCTCTCCGGCCCTTCCCTTTCTTCTAACACTTCAACTGTTAGACTAAAAGCTCTTCTTCCTAGAGCTTTCTTTTCCATTGGCAAAATTTTGTTTTGTCTCATTTTTTCAGTTTCCATTGATTGCAAAATTAGGAACTGTGCTTTTGTGGTTTCCTATAACCGCATCCTCCCTGACCACTTTATAGTTCCTCTATCTTAATGAGTTAATTAGTTCCTTCTAGGATTTTCCTCCCCTTCTGTTACTTCCTTTTTAGAACACCTTGCTGCTTTTTCACTGCAGACAATGCATTTTAATTTCATGGTTTCATGATTGTTCTTTAACAGTCTTAGAGCACTTTGCTATGACATCATTTCTTGCCCTCCTTTACCTCCCCAACCCCCCATATCCTTTCTTTCTTTGCCATGTCATTTGGATTGTAGTTCTTTGGGATACAGAAATACTGTGGTAGTGCCATGTTGTCTTCCCACAGTAAATATTGTTTATTTGGAAGACAAAGTAACCAGGACCTTACTATACACTGACTACTGAGGATGGGAACTAAGTATCATTTAACTATATCCCTCAGGTCATGGGATAGAATGTAACTAAAAGATGCAGAAAGGAATTTTTAGTGGAAGCCACCTTGGCAAATTCAAGCTTGTATTTATGAAGAGTACTTTAAAGGAATAGCCTCTGTAATAAGACCTCCATGATCACTAGAGTCAGGAGGCTTTGCTGTTTTTGGAGATCGTGCATATAAGATGTCTTAGTTAACAGAGTCTAACTATCGAAACAAAGAAGGAAAACTACAACACATCTGTGACGTAGTATCACATCAAAGTGTAGCTCTCCATCCCAGCTCAGTGGGTCAGGAGGGCGCTGGGGGGCCGTTGGTGCCGCTGTGTATTGATTAAGGGACCCAGACTGCTGGCAGCTGTGCTCTCTTCAGCTTGTTCCAAGGTCTTCCTAGGAATCAATATTCAGCCCTTTCCTGAGAAAAGAGCAGAGAGGATGGTTTGTGGGCATTTTTCATGGTTAAGGACAGGAAGTGGGAAATGGCACTTCTGCTCACTGAAGGTATTTTTTTTTTTAAATGGAGGGAACCTGTGGGGGGAGGATTGGAAGAAGGTGGTCAAAAGGTATAAACTTACAGATAAGTAAGTACTAGGGATGTAGTGTATGACATGATGACTAACTATGGGTAACACTTGCTATGTGAGGCACAAGGAAGTTGTTGAGACGGTAGATCCTAAGAGTTCTCATCACAAGAAGAAATCTTTTTTCTTTTTATTTTATCTGGTGGAGGTTAACTAAGCATAGTGTATAGTCATTTCACACTACATGTAAATCAAATCATCATGCTGGACACCTTGAACTTACACAGTGATATGTGTCAATTATTTTTCAATAAAACTGTAAAAAAAAGTTCAAGTTGTAAAAGAACGCAGTGGTTTGAGTATGTAACTGACTCAGTAGGGTTCCTGTCTACACAAAAAGGATTGTAAGATCAAGTAAACACATAATTAAAATTAAGCAACTCTATTAACAGGGAGGAGGTAAAATACAATGTTGTCACTTGACCAGCTCTCCTTTTAACATTCCTAGAATAAAACAATGCACAACTCTTAAATTAGATTTATAATAAGTAGTAACAGAGACCATAAAACCTATTCATTTATTCATTGTTGATAGATTTAGTTACAGCGTAAGGAGCAGTTTATATCCATAACAGATAAAAACAATGCCAGGGTTAGTAAATCTGATTCTTATTACACATGTATTAACAAATCAGATTATTTCAATGGGGCCTCATTAATCAGTCAACAAATCCGTGAGGATCCACCACAGACATGGTTCTCCTAATGGGCTGAGAAGAAACCAAACTAAATGGGGATAAAGACATACTTTAAAAAGAAAGATAAGCAGGAATGTGAGTTTATATATTTGCTATGCAAATTGATAAACCAGATATTCTGGAAATTGAAAGGATTAAGAGTGCATGCCCTCTGTAGAGATACAGCCCAAATTGTTGACCGAACCTGTTACTCTGGTGTGAAGTGCCTATGGGAAGAACAGAAAGACACAAAAGTAGAAAATCAAAAACACTTTAATTTAGTAATTGCCAAAATCACAACACAGCTTAGAGAATTGTGTAAAAATCATGCATTTGTTCTTTATCACATGAGGATAGCCAAAAGAAAAAAAAAAGAAAAAAAGCAAACCAATGTGGGCATGTGTCTGTGTTACCTGGGATTCAGCCCAATCTTTTTTTTTTTTTTTAAGATTTTATTTATTTATTTTGACAGACAGAGATTACAAGTAGGTAGAGAGGCAGGCAGAGAGAGAGAGGAGGAAGCAGGCTCCCTGATGAGCAGAAAGCCCCATGCGGGGCTTGATCCCAGGATCCTGAGATCATGACCTGAGCATGAGGCAGAGGCTTTAACCCACTGAGTCACTCGGGCACCCCATTCAGCCCAATCTTAATAGAAAACTCATCAGCGGTAAGCTAGGAGTTCTAATATCAAAGCCTTATAAATTGTCATCCAAGTACATCATACTTCATATTTAAAAACAAAAAAGCATTTAATAGAGATTTGGATTCTACTGTCACAGACATACAACTATTTGAACTGATTGAGACACATCCTAAGTAACCTATAGAAAAGGCAGTATTGTTATGCACTATTTCAGTATATTCAAATGTAGTAAATTTAATTACAGTTTCAGGCTAAAATAGTTACAAGCAGCATGAAAATATAAGATTCAGTGGGGGGAAAATCATCTAAATAAATGCAAACGTTATTATATTTGAATATTAAAAAGGCAAAACAAAACCGTGAGGCAGTGAGGCCAGGCAGCTCCCTTGTGTGGCTGTGGATGCTAGTAAGACAGGGTAGTTTAGAGAGGATCCTTCCCCCCCCCCCCCCAAGAGTTTATTTATTTGAGAGAGAAAGAGAGAGAGCACTCTTGAGAGAGTGAGCATGGTGGTGGGAGAGGCAGAGGGAGAAGCAGGCTCCTCACTCAGCAGAGAGCCCGATGTGGGATTCCATCCCAGGACTCCAGGATCATGACCTGAACCCAAGGCAGATGGCAGATGCTTAACTCACTGAGATACTCAGGTGCCCCAGTTTGGAGAGGATCTTACCTAACAGCATTTTTAATCCTGAATTATCTTTCTTCCTTAACTCTTATGACCATGATTCTCAAAATTGACAAATGTGTAGACCAGTTCCAGAAGGTAAAAAATATCTGTAATTCCCACATCGTTAAATTACTTTTATTGTCATTGAAATATACACAAACATTAAAACAGCAGTCTAAGTTCCTCCTGCTCTGAGCTCTTACAGAAATTTATATATTCAGCATAGGTTATTAACAAAACTACAAAATTACTGTAGTCCGAATGAAAAATATTAGGATTTGTATCAGGAAGATATTTGTGAAAGCGGCATTTTCAAGAATGAGTATGATGAGTAGTGAGTAAGTAAGGGTTGGGAGCTAAGGCTCAGGCAAAGGAATGGAAGTGAGGGGCCGGCGGAGGGACACTGAACCCTGTGTGTGGCACAGAAAGCAGGTCCTTTGAGCCCTCGTGTGTTGTGTGGGGATATAGGTCTTATATTCTGTGGATAGATCATGAGGGCCTTGAGTATTGAGCCAAAAAGACTTAAAGCCTCGTTCTGTATGAATGAGAACCCCTGAAGACAGATGTGAGTAGAAGAATAAGACGAACCTTGTTGTATTCTTGGAAGTTTTATCTGCAGCAATATTTAAATGAGTTGACAGAGTGAAGAACGGAGGGTTGAAAACCCGGCCAAGAGATCAGCTCCGTGAGAGCAGGGACTTGGTTCAGTACTATATTGCCAGGTTCTAGAACATAGCTGGTCCTCTGTTTATGAATGTTGGATGAATGTAGGATGCCTGAATGAATGGTAGGGGGACATCCAGGTAGATAAGGTTAGAAGATAAAGTCTGGATGAAGAGCTCAGAATACAGATTGGTAGCTGAGAGCATGGATATGCGAGTTGTCCATAACTAAGAGCCCTGAGGGGTGTGTGAAATGATAAAGGAGAGAGAAATAGTGAACAGATTGAGAGAAGAACCTTGATTAACTCCTACAGTTGTTACAGCTCCTGTGTAAAAGGGGAAAACCGTGAAGGTAACAAGGAGAGACCAGAAAGGAGCATTAGGAGATGACAGTGGCCCCGCAGCCAATCCGGCTGGATCTGTGCATGTCCGGCTTAGAAATTTTCATTTTAAATTTTGAATTTGATTTTGTTTAAAGCAGACTTCCTTTGAAGGATTCATGGGTTCTAGTTTCCCCAGGATTAAAAGTGATTTTGACAAGTGTGTAAGACTTAATGTTGAGGGGATCAGGGCCAAACCAGGGAAGAGAAATATATCCCAGAAGCATTCTGGATCTGGGGAAATTTCAGAGGGATATTAACACATTTTGGAATTTAACACCCATTTCTTTTAAACTTCTTGTACTACATCTTTGAGCTAAATATATAAGTTTTAGCATGTTACATGTAGTAGTTAAGCAACAGGATAATTATTATCACACAAAAAATGTTTACTTTAGGGATTCATTTAATGTCGTGTCTCTATTAGTGGCCTACCTTAGGACATTTTAAGTGATTATATTAAATTTTATTTCCAGACAATTTTTGTGAAACTTCTTTTGCCTAAAGCAGGTACATGGTTCAGTTGTTTAACAAAAAAAAAAAAAAAAAAAAAAAGGCATAAGCTCAAAAACAGGCACTGGCTTCTTACTACTTTATAGCTTTGAAAATCATCCTGAATTCTCTTGACAAGAGTGTTTACTACATCAGCTAGCCGTAGGACTTAACATTAAATTTTCATTTTGATTAACTTGACTGCAATTGTTTCTTGGCTGCCTCTTTAGAGCCCACTGTGGAATAAAATTAAAACAGTTTTATGATAGAGCAGTTTAGTTGCAGAAAATGACAGTTTTCTTTTTCCCTGAATGGTGGTTGTGTTTTCCCTCTGAGTTTCCTTACCTACCTGCCATGGCTCTGGTTTCTCCTTGCTCCGATCCAGCATTTATAGTCCTGCCAGATTAATTCTCCTAAAGCAGAGCTTTGGCCAGTCTCTCATCCCCAAACCCTTTTCTGGCTCCTCCCATTGCCAGAGAATTAGGACCAGCCCCAAAGCTATCTATTCCTCTGGACATTTTCTTGATCTTCTCTGCCAAAGTCAACGTCTCCACTCCAGATTCTTTACTCCTCTTGCCTAGCACCAGTCATGTCCTACCTTACTTCAAAGCACATGTGAGCACATCTCCCCCAGAGGATGTCAGCTTCCTGAATGCAGGGACCAAGCTCTCTTTTCATTTTCGCCCACTCCTCCATTGATTGTTGCATGAAAGATCCTCCATAAATGACTGCCAGTCTTCGACATGGACACATTAAATATGTAGATCACGTATTCCTCAATAAGGCTGTTTTCAGAAAAAGCTAAGCAAATAAGGAGATATGTGTTTGTTGGATAAATGAATTAAAGATACCTTAAAATGCCAACCTTGCAAACTACTCCTCTTATATACAGTCCTCCTGATCCTCTTAACCTTTACTTTTTCTTTTTTCCCATATAGCTCCTTTCACTTTCTAATGCATTCATAATTTCATTACTCATTTTTGTTGCTGTTACTGTCTCTCTCCTTCCTTGAGTGAGAGTTGGAGCTCAGGGTGAGTTTTTTAGATGATGGTTGGCAGGGTTTTTTTTGTTTTGTTTTTTTTTTTAAAGATTTTATTTATTTATTTGACAGACAGAGATCACAAGTAGGCAGAGAGGCAGGCAGAGAGAGGAGGAAGCAGGCTCCCCGCTGAGCAGAGAGCCCGATGCGGGACTCGATCCCAGGACCCTGAGATCATGACCCGAGCCGAAGGCAGTGGCTTAACCCACTGAGTCACCCAGGCACCCTGGTTGGCAGTTTTTAAGGCAAAAGTCAGTGTGGTGTTGAAAGAACAGGGGAAGACACAGAGGGACCCCACAGTCCGTTTCTGCTATGCGGCCTCAGGCATGTTTCCTACCTGCCCTGAAGTTAGGGCATTTCCTCACCTGTAGGAAGATAATAGGACTTAAATTACGAAGTTTATATAAGGATGGAATTCTAGGGTGAAAAAGCGCACAGTAAATAAAATTAATAGTTGACGTTTCCTCATCCCTCCTAACATCATGTGACAGATTTGGTGAGCCACATTTCCCATCGCTGGCACAGTGCATCTTCATGGCCCCTCTGTGAAGCAGGGTGCTGTTGTTGCTCCATCTCACGGAGGGGAAACGGTTTCTGTCCAAGACCGCATAGTGGTGGGGCACAGAGCTTTGACTAGACCAGATCTGTTGGACTTCCTGGGCGGTGCTTGTAACCCCTCCTGCCTCCCGGTGGGAAGCCTCAGGGAAAACCAGAGGACTCCTCCTTTGGAGTAGTGCTTCCAGATCTTTATTTCTGCTCCAGCATGCTTGAGGGGTCTGCAGAGCACTCGTTAAGTACCAGCAGCCTCCTCGGGAGGACATTGTGAACCTTGTCTCCCAAAGTGTGAAGAGCAGGGGAGTCTGGTTTCGGAAGTTTCGCTGGGAGTAGGACCTCTCTCATTCCTGCTAGGGGACCTCTTCCAGATCTGCAGCTTTTTCTCCATCCTTCTCAACCCTCCTCCCCATCTGTGTCTCCAGCGACCGAGGTGAAGTATTCTTTCATTAAGACTATTTGAAAGATTATGGCCTGACTGCATTAGAAACAGATTTGATGGCTTATGATTGTGATAACCAGTTACAGCTTCCTCGACTTCTTTTGTGTTGCAAAAGTACTGAAACTTGTTAGTGAACTTTGAATTCCATTCAAAACACCCAGTGAAATCCCTGACTCTTGGTTATTGTGATATAATAACCTTCAGAAATAAGAAAGGCTAACTGTTTTCTGTATAAAGAAATGAGCCTTTTCAGATATTATCTGAGCATTGGAAATGACTAAACCAGGATTAATGAGATAGATCGTTTCAGCATCTTAAAAAAAAAAAAAAAAGTCTTTTTAAGTTTCAGGGGATGAATATCTCTCTTGAAATAATTTATTTGCCATTGATTCAGATGTTAAAAATGTACCTCAGAAAATATCAAAATGAAAAAAAATAATTTCATTTGCATGCTGTAAAGTGTCATTATTTTTAATTGGGAAATTTGGTAGGGGGCCAGAAAGAACTGGCAAAACATACACAATTTCAAAGGAGATACTAGCATTTAATTTCAAGTACTGTTTCAACAGAGAAGTTTATTATATATTTTTGGTAGTCGTATTTTAGTGATTAAGAGCATGAGCCTTGGAGTCAGTCTGAGTTGGGCCTGAATCTTCACTTTCCTTCTGATTAAATCTGTGAGCTCAGACCTATCACTTAACATTCTGAACCTTGATTCTTCCCACCTGTAAAGAAGGAACAATACCTACCTCATAATATTATTGCATCCATGTAATAATGCATGCAAAGCACCTGGGTGGTACCCAACATATTGTTGTCAATAAATGTTTTATTAGCCTTGAGTTCAGTCATTTAGATAAAATGAGGTTTTCAGAATATCTTCGCAGGTAAGTGGAAACATTTTTAGGGAATCCTGTGTGCCATTGTCCGCTTGTTGTAGAATGCCTTTTTTGTGCTCATTTGGAGGGAAGCTTATGTCATGTTGGGATGAACTATCGATTTCTGCATTAGTGAAGTTTTAACTAAGGAAATTTTACTGCAGAGTATGAAGCAAGCAGATGCTAATTCTAAGTTTCTTATACAAAATTATGTCTTTCAGGAGAATGCATTGAAGGGCTGCGGGAAAACGAATACCTTCTGATTCATTCGTGCCGTCAGTGGACCACCATCACTGCCCACAGCCTGGAGGAGGGACACTACGTCATTGGGCCAAAGATAGAGATCCCAGTGCATTATGCAGGTACAGCTCCCTTCAAGGGGTGAGAAAGGCAGAGGAAGGGATTTGAATATGCAAATTTCCCCCTCCTGAATGAGAAAATAGGATTTGTCTATGAACTAGAGTATGATGACTTAGAAAAAGAAGAATCAAATGCGTTTCTGTGGTTATTTTATCTGTCAGTGAAAGTTCACTTTCATTTTGTCATAGGCAGTTTCTGATTAATTGCATGTAGTTATATGTGGATTCTTACTAGACATTTATAAAATGAATCCTTTACAAACACAGAGAACGTCTCTGTCGTCCTGGGATGGCATCCGTATGTGAGCTGCCGTGTCTGAGTAACCCTGGGCACCACTTGGGTGTTGCTTTGAGGCATGGCTTCACAAGACACCACTTGGCAAATGGGCATTGTGGGCTGGCTTTAGGAATACTGGGGTGGAAGCTCGGATACCTGGGCATGGCCCTCTTTGCAACAAGGCATGTGGGATATAGGTAGTGAAGATGCCTTCTCTGCTTTAGTGAATAAATCAGGGTGAGAGCTGCCATTTCACCTCACTTTGAACACCATTCAGTTCAACGATGCCATTGAACCAGCTTTACTGTGTTGTATGTGTCAGCCCTGTCTAGGAGTTCGGGATACATCTAGTGGCTTACATACAGGTTCAGTAGTGCTGGCTTACAAATGCATTGTAAAAAACAAACAAACAAACATGTGATCCTGTATTTATCTCTGTGGCTTATAGATCATTATGTAAAGAATCTTGATTTTTTTTTCTCTGTACTTATTCAGTTTTTCAGATTCTGTAGAACTCTTTGATCGATTACTTAGAAATTACGCAGCCCTAGACTGCCATTATGTTTTTGAGTGAAACCTTTATAATGCCCAGAGAGGTGCCTGCCTTTCAGGAAAAGGGACCTCACTGTGGTTCCACTGGCTAGAATGGCACAAATGTAAGTGTTTCATATGTATTGTATAAATGAATAGTTTGGCCCCCACTTCGACCCCTAGGAGATTGAAATTGCCAGTATGACCTCAGGATCGCCCAGCTTCTCAAAACTCTTCTTAAAAAAAAAAATTATAAGAAAGAATTTCTCTAGCCTGAAAGTTTGCCCCCTAGAGTTATGTTTGCTGACCATAGGAGTTGCGTTCATGGAAAAAGGAGGAACGTATGGCAGCAGAAAGTATTACACCGTTGGATTGGGAGCCAGGGCAGAGGGACCAGAGAACAAGAAAACCTTCTGGCCTGCCCAGTCTCTCCTGCCAGGAGGTTCCATGACAGGTGAGATCTGTGCTATTTTTAGGAAGCCCAAACTCCTGGTGCTTGTCTTTTATGGAAAACTGTAAAGGAAGGTGTAAGTCTGTGCTTGATCTCACATACGCAGCTTTACCTGATATACCCTTGCTCTTCTCGTCATAGATTGAGTTTTCTTTCAGTTTTCCTTGATCTCACTGTGAATAGCTTATCAATGCGGTCTTCCCAAAGGAATGCTTTCCTTTGGTCCTTAGCTTAAATCTCCATAGAGACTCCAAACTGCCACCGGACTTGTTGGCTTATTTCTCAAAGCCCCCTGGGGCTGGTTCTAATCCGCTTCTCCACACTCCCCTTTTCTGCCCTGGAGAGCAAACCCCCCTCTAGTGAGCCTGATTGCCTCACTGTTAGCTGGACATACCGGCTACTTTTCCATGCATGCGATTCCCTGGCCGGAGTGGCCTTCCTCAGCCTTGTTCTTATCATCATCAGGGCCTGTCCTTGTATCAGGCGGGTGCGGGCGTTCCCACTCTGCGGGTGGGGTCTCCACGTGTATGTATGGTGTCTCAGGTTCATTTGACACAGACCCCAGTCTTCATTCAGTTACCTTTTCCTGGATACACATATAACTTCACTTGCTAGTTGGACTGTACATTCCTCAACAAGTGAGCCTGATTCTTTTTTAACTTACAAAAATTTTAATTCCAGCATGGCTAACATACAGTGTTATGTGAGTTCCAGGTATACAATATAGTGATTCTACAATTCCATATATAGTACTTACTGCTCATCATGGTAAGTGTACGCTTCATCCCCTTCACCTGTTTCCCCCTCCGCCGCCCGCCTCCCATCCCCCACCCGTCTCCCCTCTGGCTATCTGCTTGTTCTCTATAGTTAAGGCAGTGAGGGACGGACGCCTGGGAGGCTCAGTTGGTTAAGCAGCTGCCTTCCGCTCAGGTCATGATCCCAGCGTCCTGGAATCGAGTCCCACATCGGGCTCCTTGCTTGGCAGGGAGCCTGCTTCTCCCTCTGCTTCTGCCTGCCATTCTGTCTGCCTGTGCTTGCTCTCCCCCACCCCCCGATAAATAAATAAAATCTTTAAAAAAAAAAAAAAGGCAGTGAAACTCATTCTAAAAAAACCTTTGTGAATCCTTTGGATCTGTCCACAAAAGATATAATTCTTTATTGCTATAGATGCTTAAGGGCTCTCAACCTGGCTACACATTGAAGTGTCCTAGAGAGCTTTAAAAATGACCAGTGCCCAGACTCTATCTCCAGAGGTTCTGCTGTAATTAGTCCTGAGTGTGGGCTGGGCATCAGGATTTTAAATTATGTAGTTAAATTATGCAGCTGAGGTTGGGACCTGCTGTTCTGGATTGGACATTCACGGTGTCAGAAGAAAAGATTTCCCCAAGAATTTGTGTTTTATTGTCTTGAACATTTTTTTTTTTTTAAATTAACAGCCATTCAGCTTCCACTAGGAAGAAAGATATGATATGTTCAACAGCTTAGTCTTTATCTGTAAGGAAGATGGTGGTTCACTTAACTCAGAAATGGGGTAGGATGGGTAGGGGGGATAGGTGGAGTGAGTAGGGTGATGGGTTAAACAGGTGATGGGGATTAAGGAGGGCATTTGCCATGATGAGCACTGGGTGATATATGGAAGTGTTGAATCATTAGATTGTATACCTGAAACTGATATAACGCTGTATGTTAACTATACTGGAATTAAAATTAAGAAGAAAAGGAAATGATACCTTTTTTAGTTGAAAATTTGAGGTTGCCAAAGCTAAAAGGAAACAGACTCTAAGATCATACTACCTCACGTGAAAGAAAGTATCTTAAAGGGGAAAAAAAACCCTTGAAATAGGACTGCCTTAGTTCGGGCTGTTATAACAAGTAATGTAGATGGGGGAGATTATAAACAGTTCATCTCTCACCGTTCTGGAGACAGGCACCATCCGGGGTCTGGTGTCTGGTTTGCAGGTAGGTGGTGGTCTTCTCGCTGTGTGCTCAGTTGGTGGAGAGACTCCACCATCTCTCTCCTGTCTCTTCGATGAGGGCACTAATCCCATTCGTGAGGATGACTTAGTGATTACTAGGATATTTGAAAGGAAAAGTGGTCCTTCTCTAAACCTCCCCAACCCTGTCCTTGTGCCGCTATTGATTTCTGTCTGATTCGGTTTTTACCATGAAGATGGGGCAGAATGGCCCATTTCTAACCAGACCCCACTGTTGATTCTTTCCTTTGCTTGTTGTCTTTGTCCTGCAAGGAGAGCTTTTCTTCTCTCCCATTTATTTATTTGCTTACTCACCTATTACAGAATTATGGATTGTTACTTCAATCATTGGGTTATAATCTATTCCTGTCCTTATTTATTTTGATGTTCAGATTGTCCCAGATTTAGCCATTTGCATCCAGCTGGCCCATATATCTCTTGGCATGCCCCCTTCATTTTTCTAAGCAGGTCCTTCTGGTAGAAGCAGCAACCATTCTTCCCCGTGGGGCCCTGCACTATCCTGCTCCAGGCAGCGCTCGTCACTTTGTGTAAATGGTTGCCCTTGGATTTGTGTAGTGCACAGCCTGGGCAGCTGTATGCAGCTCTATTCATGTGTATTTCAGAATATGAGACAGCTCAGCATTTTTAGGAAAATCACAGTTCAGAGTGCCTTTCCCATATTCTTCATCAGAAATTTTCATGAAATTCCTCATGTGAAAAAAAAGTTTCATAAAACTTTGAGAAAAGATAAAATATGAATTGAACTTCTTCTCAGAGCCATGCTCTGATACGATGGGACTAAGAGTCACCTTAAACTGAATTCTAAAATTAGGAGATGTGTTTTGGAAAAAAAAAAAGAAAGAAAGACTTTCTTTCCTTCTGGGAAAACAATTTTCTCATTCTGGATAAGTAAGAGTTTTCTTGGTATAACAAACAATTGATTCCAAGAGAGGGAGTGTGTTCAGTCCGCATCGCATATTTCGCGAACAGTAGAGAAAAATTGGCATCGTGTTTAGAAAAGCAATTGCTGCTTTCACACGTTTTATTCACAAGCCATCGCCAATAAATCGTGTCTAAACTTTCTGACTTCTCAGTGCACCCAAAAGGGCAGAGATTTCCTAAGGAACGTGCAGTGCACAACTCAGAATTTTTCTGCATTCTGCAGACTCAGACCACGTAAATGACTGCTTGGCTCTCCCTCAAAGATTGCTCATTCATCCTGTATGCTTGCTTCCCCCCTGCCCGGTCTCTCCTGACATACTAAACCAAAAACCAGATCTATTTAAAAAGAAATTGTTTCAGCCATGTGCCACGTTGTTATAGCCAAGCTTTTCTAAAGATGAGTGATTTTCGCTTTACAATTCACATTTCTGTTCCTCAGATTCCTTTGTCTCTGTAGCTCAGCGGGGTCCGTCAGGCAGACACAAGTTGGTTACCATGAAAGCTCCTACCTCGGGATTCCTTACGTATGCCGACCCCCTCTAGGGCATTAAACCAAATTTTGTACTCACAATATGACACCCCCCCCCTTTAAAACTAATATAAACTCAGGCTTCCCCAAAACCTGGGTATGCATGCCATTGCCTCTGAAATCTCATTTCCCTTCCTCAGCTCTGCATTCCCAATCTGTGGAAAGGAGATTTACTTAGGCAATGTCATGAAGGTTCTTTGTGACCTAACTTATGTCAGTGACTCAGTGCCATGCCAGGCACATAACGAGCACTCTTCAGTGTTACCGCCTTGTTATCACCTCTCATGGAAGCCATCTCCAGATAGCTGTCTATAAAGACAACGCTTGGAGAAACCAAATGGATCAGAATGTGATGTATCTGTATGTCTCAGGTGTCCCCCCTCTCCCCCCCACCCATGCCATTTGAGCAGTAGTGGAATTCTGACTGGGTCTATGAAAATCTAAGTCATCTGATGGAACGCTTGCTGTCATCATGGGCGAACAGATTGCTATTGGAACACACGCATCAGAGAGAAACGGCAGCCACGTTTGGCTTCTATTTTTAAATTCTCATCCTCCTGCAAATCCGGTGAATCTCTAACAAGCAAAAATGATCTCAGGCCTTCCTTACTAGCTACAATATGTACAGAAATAAGTAACAGTGGAGCACAAGGTTAGTGGAAGGTTTGCTTATGAAGTCTGCAGGGCTCTTACTCAGCAAGCACCTGGATTTCTGTCGGCAGTGCCTGTTTTTAAAGATGTGGGTGTGCAGTCTGTCTCTCAGGCAAAATTATAGTAATGTGGTATCTACATAACCTTGAAGTGTAATTACTGAACAAAAGGAAATGTCGAAACAAGCTAATTTTATTCTCCTGGGTTGCGAGTTTAATTAGCATGAATCATCTATTTACAAAAGTAACTACTAGCAT
This sequence comes from Mustela nigripes, assembly GCF_022355385.1. Classification (NCBI taxonomy): domain Eukaryota; kingdom Metazoa; phylum Chordata; class Mammalia; order Carnivora; family Mustelidae; genus Mustela; species Mustela nigripes. The sequence goes on along the minus strand of NC_081564.1, from coordinate 52,229,228 downwards.
TGAACAACACTTCGTGTACTTTTTGTATTACATGAGATAAAGCCTGGGTTTTAAAATTAAAGCAACCAAACTTTCTTTCAGAAAGGTCTATGGACGGGACGCCTGGGTGGCTCAGTTGGTTAAGCAGCTGCCTTTGGCTCAGGTCATGATCCCAGCGTCCTGGGATCGAGTCCCACATCGGGCTCCTTGCTCCACAGGGAGCCTGCTTCTCCCTCTGACTCTGCCTTCCACTCTGTCTGCCTGTGCTCGCTCTCGCTCGCTCTCTCTCTCTGACAAATAAATAAATAAAATCTTTAAAAAAAAAAAAAAAAAGAAAGAAAGGTCTATGGACTAACAGAGTATGCCAAGGAACATTATCTCAGCCAGTTTTGCCAGTGATAAATATTAGATACTGAAGAAATAACTACTTTTCGTAATTGAATCTTTAGGTCACAGTTAGCATAAACTACTCACATTTATTTAGTGCTATTACCTAAACACTTTGTTAACTCAACGTTTTACTTTTTTTTTTTTTTTTAAGATTTTATTTATTTATTTGTCAGAGAGAGAGCGAGCGAGAGCGAGCATAGGCAGACACAGTGGAAGGCAGAGTCAGAGGGAGAAGCAGGCTCCCTGCAGAGCAAGGAGCCCGATGTGGGACTCGATCCCAGGACGCTGGGATCATGACCTGAGCCGAAGGCAGCTGCTTAACCAACTGAGCCACCCAGGCGTCCCACAACGTTTTACTTTTTATTTATTCATGCAGGTTTCACAACAAAGCCAGGAGATGGGTTCTGTTATTACCTGCATTTTTCACAAGTACAAATTGAAGTTCAAAGATTTAGTTAAGTGTCTTATAATATTACACAGCTAGGAAGTGTGATTCGAACCCAGGATATGTGGCTCCAGAGTCTGCTTCCCTCACTGCTGTTGCCTGGAGAGTGCTAGAAGGCAACTGTCCACACCTAGGGCGTTCTAACCATTGTACAGGAGAGAGTTTTGTTAGAATTAGTAAGGTGACTTTCACTTTCTTCCCCTTTCACACGCAGCTCAATACTTGTATTCTGACTCTAGAGGAAAATGAAGTAAATACATATTTATCTTGACCTTTCCCAGATTTATAAGTCGTCTGCAGACAGGTAACATTCCCATCTCTGAATAATTTACCAGGAAGAAACAAAGGCAGAAGCGCTTCCCAAGGAGCCCCTTGGACTTGGAGAGGGCAGTGCAATGGAGCCTGGTGAGAGCAGGGAGGTTGAGGCCTGGGGAAAGCATGTTGTAAATGTGGATAAGGAAACTGTCTGTCTCCAGAGGGGTGCTGTCAGTGAAGGAAAGCAAGGCAATTATATAACTAAGGGGGGTAAAAATGAGTGGAAGGTGAGAGCAAGCAAGGAGCAACCACACTTCTTAAGATATATTAAAAAGAAACCCAGAGAGAGGACGTAAGAGCCAAAAGTTTCTGCTATTCACTTAAAGAATAATGAATTCTGAAGAATCTAGGCTAGGAGGAATGATTCAGAAGGGAAAAGAAGGGGAGACTATTTGAGTAATATAATGGCCCAGTGTCTGGAATATTGTCCTTGTCCATTTTTTTTCCTTGAAAAGCATTTTTTCTCTTTCCCTCCACTTCTTTGCTTCATGAAGTCATTGTTGTCGCTGTTAATAACATAGATTTATAGTCGGAGCTTAGGTGGATGTTATCTTTGGGACACTTGAACTCAAAGCAAGGATAAAGAAATCAGGTAAGCAGCTGCCTTTGAGCAAAAGGATGGCTCAGAAAGGAAATGGACTGTCACCAACCATTGGTATAGTTTTCTAGTCTCACTTCTCAGTGCTTAAGAACAATAACTGCAAGAAATGTGAGTATGAATGATACTTGTGATAAGATGATATTAGGGATTATTTTGATTTAGTTAGGGGTGATACTACTTTTATAGTTGTGAGGAAGATGTCTTTGTTTTTTTAGAGGTACATACTACATTACTTAGGGGGAAATGTGGTTATAATTTATAAAATACTTTGCCTGAAACAAACATAAAAATAGGTGAATATAAGATAAGCTGTTAAAATCGTTCAGTTTTGATGAAGAGTAAATGGGGTGTTTATGACCCTAATTTTCTATGTTTGAAACTTTGTAATAAAAAGGACTGTGACTTACCAACCAGTAGCAAAGTTAGTTGTGATATAAAACTCTTAAGTGGTTTTCTTACCAAAACATGCTGCCTCAATCCTTGAGTCTTATTCGTAGTCTTGGGTGATTTCTGTAGGGGTGAAAGTTCACCTTTCACTGGGTGGTTTTGTTCTGGTGTTGAGTGTTTGTGGACCGGCCTGGTAAAAGGTGAACTTGGGAAGAAGTTCCATCTTCGCAGCTTGGTAGTGCCATCCGGCTCGTGGCTTCCCGAGGAGACTTGATGGCTCTCAGCAGGGACCAGTTTTCAGGGGGTGCCCAAGCTGGTGGTAGTGATTTATGTAAAACGGTTAACGGGGTATGTGTAAAGATTTGGGGAAGGAAGGAAACTTTTTTTTATTAGTTTGTTCTTAAAATGGGAGCTTTACAGGAGATAGGGAAAGGGGAAATATGTGAGCCAGTTCCATGCAGAGCTATTGGATGTCATCCGTGTGGCCTCTCCTGATCTAGAAACGCTGGTGAAATGACTTCAGTGAAACCGTGAGAATGCCTCAATTGCTCTTTTCACATTTCAGCCTGTTTACTCTTGTAAATCATACACTGACTCTACATGTAGAAAATCCAGGATTGGGGCACGTGGGTGGCTCAGTGGGTTAAGCCTCTGCCTTCGGCTCAGGTCATCTCAGGGTCCTGGGATCAGGCCCCACATCAGACTCTCTGCTCAGTGGGAAGCCTGTTTTCCCCCTCTCTCTGCCTGCCTCTCTGCCTACTTGTGATTTCTCTCTCTGCCAAATAAATAAATAAAATCTCAAAAAAAAAAAAAATCTAGAATTAAAAATACCAAGAAAACAACAACAGCAAAAATCTGAGGCACAAAACCAGCATGGTGTTTGGGATTTAAAACTCCTGGGCTGCTCTTTTCTAGACCTTTTCTTCTGGTATGTTAGTATTGAATGGAAAGTTGGTACTTGAATGGGAGACCTCCCGTTCAAGTATAATTTAACCTATGAGATAATGCGATTAGCATCGGGTGGAAAGTTTGAACAGGCTGCCTGAAACCACACTGTTAATGGAGTGTTTATAGCATGGGCGGGGATAGGCTTGTCTCACTTCATAATTTGATTTCCATGTTGGATTTGTACCTCTAAATGAGTGCAAATATTTTTTTTAAAGGTGACCTTTTAAAAGGTTCCTTTTCGGCTTTGAGGAATTGCTTTGAGGTTTTTTTGTTTGTTTGTTTGTTTTTCCTTCTTTCTTTGCAGAAAACAGACTTAATAGTATGTTCCCAAACTGATTGTAGTGCTGGTCAAACTTCCTGAAGTCACACCACCCTTGCTTAGAACTGGAATCCCTTACCTCTTTATGAGTCACTCTCCGTGAGGTGGTGTGCTGGCCTTCTGTTAAACTGCTTCCCCATCTGGGAAGTTGTCAGGTGTATTCTACACAGGAAAACAACGAGCCACGTGCATCCCGACCAGACCGACTTTTCTGACATTTAGGGCAAGAGGAGAGATGATTCAGACCCATCCTGTGTGTTTTTAGTGAAGTATACGTTACTGGGGCCTCCAACTTGTTAGGATGGGTTTACAGATCATCCCGGGGTTTGTCCCCAAGAGTGAGTCAGACCAATGAGAGAGCATGAGACAAGCAAAATAAACACAGAGCTTTTGTTTTCTAGACATTAGAAATCATTGTAGGTAAGTGAAATGCTGTGAGCACATAGACTCCTGGCATGGCATTCTGGGAGCTGAATACTCAGCGGCATTATGTTCTTCTTACGGCTCTTCGTTTCATTTCCTCGTATTGGCTTTCTTACTTCTAGCAATAAAGCTGGTCACCTTGGGTGGGAATTTTAGACCTTGTCCACCCCTTTCCCCCTAAAGTAATTGTGTGTCCCATCCTCCTGATGCTGTCTCCACAGGCCCTGTCGAAATTGCTCCCCTTTCCCAACTCCCCTCACTGGGTCTCACCTACTCCAAAGACCCAAGGGTCTCCTCTCCCCCTCTAGTCAACCTTAGCGCCATTGTTAAGTTATTTTTCCCCCATTATGGTTCTGTTACTTAACCACTGGCTTGGACTTTTCAAAGGCATCCCCACATGAGTGCGGAGTCCTATCTAACACAGAGCCTTTCAGAGCCTGGCATCCATTGGACTAAGGGCACCGCTGTCCAGTAGACCCCCCCACTGGGTGCCAACTCCCCTGGACTGTTTGTTGTTCCTCAGACCCCACCTGCCTGGCCTTACCCCTTGCTACTTCTTGTACTTGAAGGTCTCAAACAGAGTCACCACCCAGCTGCGAAATCCTACTTCAAACACCACCTTCCTCAAGAAGCTTTTCAGAAATTTCCACACCATGTATAGAGAAAAGGGCCTTCCCCTTCCTTCCGCTTGGGAATCCAACAGATTGTGCCCAGCAGTGTTTCCATCTTGCCCTTCTTCTCTCTGCTAAAGGCTCCTGGAGGGCAGTCCTGTTACATCACACACCTGACAGTTTCAAGGGCTCAACTAAATGTTTCTGCCCTATCTGAAATTGATGCATCTTTAAAGGACAGACTTTTTCAGCAAGTTGACAGAAGATGCCTGAGAACTGCTTGGAGAACCAGTCTGGTCTCATATTCCCTTGGAGTAGGGATACAGAGATCTGAGCCCCTCAAGAGCTATAAGAAGCCAGTAAGCAATTGCCCTAATAGGGGTGCAAACAAATGGCAATTAGCTATTGAATAAGGGGAGGTCTTGCTGTCTGGGAGTGGCTGGTGGGAGCCTGCAAGTGAGCAAAGGAGGAAAGAGCATTGTAGACAGTATCAGCTTGAACAAAGATTTGGATTGTAGGCAAGAGTGAAGGTAGTATCAGTGCTTTGTGGGAAGAGGAGAAAGGAGTCGTTAGGAAATAAGGTTAGAGCAAGCGGTGAAGGGATTTGAGTTCTAGGATGGGGATTGGGAACTGTCATCTCTGTTCCTGGGGAGCACTCACATAATCTTTGTTTCTAGATGATGATGACATGAGGCTGCCTCCCCCCACACTCTGTAACCTTCCCCACTGATCCAGAAAGAAGGATGAGAAGAAGGTGAGAGAAACCAGATAAGGAAGTTGTTGAAATAGACCTGATGAAAGATAATGAAGCCCTCAGCTAGGCTGGGGGAAATGCTGATGAACGAAAAGTTGATACCTAGATGTAGGGAACAAGATAAAAGGAAAAGCATAATTCTAAGAGGTTTTTTTGGTCCCATGTCTAAGGAAACAGACTTTTTTTGTTTTTAACCTCGCAATTTAAAGTGGTCATGCACACTTTCTCTTAAGGGTTTTAATTTACTTTCGTCGTTTTCCTTTTTTGCTAAAAACACTGTCTTCCTTTAAAATACATGTTGGTAACAACAACAAAACCTCCTAAAACTAAATAGAATAGGAAAGTAAAGATTCGGGGTCTTCTAATAGAAGTGTCCCATCATCTCAGGTGCTGGGTTTCCAGATTGGGAAGAATGTTCTTGTCCTTATAGTTTTCAGTTTTGTCCGTCCGTCCTTCTTCCTTTCTTTCTTTCTTTTAAGATTTTATTTGAGAGAGAAAGAGAGTGCACACTGGCTTGGTGGGGCAGGGCCTAGAGAGAAGGAGAAGCAGACTCCCCACCTCGCAGGGAGCCCAACGTGGGCCTTGACCCCAGGATCCCAAGATCACGATCCTAGCTGAAGGTAGATAGATGCTTAACCAACTGAGCCACCCAAATGCCCCCAGTTTAGTTCTGATCCCAAGTAGATCAGATAATTCCACAGAAAAGTATGTTTGGAGTAAGAGATCAGGTGATAGGGAGAAAAGGATGTACAAAAATCTCAGCCTCGGAAGACTGATGCCTTAAAGATTTGATAGTTTTGCCTATATTTGACAATTACTTATTTCCTTCATTCAAAAAGAGTTGTCTCTTCCATGCGTCAAAATCTAGGAAATATTGATGAATTGAATGAAATAGTCTGGTCACATATACTTTTTTTTCTTTCTTTCTTTCTTTCTTTCTTTTTTTTTTTTTTTTTTTAAGATTTTACTTACTTGATAGAGAGAGAGAGAGCACAAGTAAACAGAGGGCAGACAGAGGGAGAGGGAGAAGCAGGCTCTCCGCTGAGCAGGGAGCCCAGCGCAGGACTTGACATGACCTGAGCCGAAGGCAATTGCTTAACCAGCTGAGCCACCCAGGCACCTCTGGTCACATATTTTGAATACTGTAATAAATTCCTCTGTGGAGGAGAATGTGTGTATTATAGGTGGACTTAAGATCAAAACATCTGTTAATGGAATTTATCACAATTTTTAAAAAAGATTTATTTTATTTGAGGGAGGAAAACACAAGCAGGAGGGGTAGAGGGAGAGAGAATCCGAAGCAGACCTGACACTATGCCGGGAGCCCGATGCAGGTCTCGATCTCACAATCCTGAGATCAGGATCTGAGCTGAAATCAAGAGTCAGGTGCTCAGCCTCCTGAGTCATCCAGGGCCATGCAGTTTATCACAGTTCTTAATAACTCTCTTTCTTCTTTAAGAAAACAGATGATTGTTTTCTTTCTATCACATAGACCCGTGGTTCTCAAGCAAGTTTCTCAACAAAGTTGAGAGTTTGCACCCACTTCTCCATCCCCGGGACATTTGGCAAGGTCTAGAGACATGTGTGGTTGTCACAGTGAGAGCAGGAGCTACTATCATCTGTGGGCAGAAACTACGGATGCTGCCGGCCTCCTGCGAGGTGCTGGACAGCCGCCACAGCAGAGCTCTCCAGCCCGCAGTGACAGTGGTGTCGAGATAGAGATCCCAGACATTATTAGGACTAGTGTTGGTCATCAGTTTCATGCTGAGTTATCAAAAATTCAGACTTTGAGTATAGATGCTGCCAGATAGACGTCGTCTAGGAAACCAGTTTCAGAGTTAATTTCTAAAACATAACATGCCATTGCCCAGACTTTAAAAAAAATAAAAAAGTCACTTACATGGTTTGTGACTAGACAAAGACTTTCTGCATACAGTGCATGAGACTGACGGCAGACGTGGGTGTCATGGCAGAAAAATTCAGGGGGTAGCCCCTCGAGTTGCAAAGCTTTGTTTGTTTATTCTTCACAACTACCCTGGCTCTTGACTTCTAGCTTTATATTTTAAAAAAGGGCATATCTGTCAATGCCTAGCAGGAACAGATTCTAGAAAAATTAAAACAGCATCATAAAACCTGGTCTTCCTGCTCTGGCTTGCACAGAATGTATGGTTCTTAAAATGCTGCTGAAATTAAGAATTTAACACAGTGTGCCTGTGTGGGGTTAAGATTGGGGGGCCCTCCTCCCAGGCCCCCTAAATGGAATTGTAGCACTGTTTTTCTTCTTTCATTGCTATATCTTCTCTCTTCCCAACATTTTAAAGAGAAGTTTTTTTTGTTTTGTTGTTTTCTTTTAAAGTTCAGGTGTCAGGGAATTCAGATCTAAGAAAGAGACTGGACGCAGACCTGCTGGTCTGGGAAGGTTTTCGGATATTGACTGAGTAATTGACCCAGCCCAGTAACTGAGCTGGGCAGTGGGGCAGAGAATGGAGAGACAGGTGGAAGTAGGGAGTCTTGAGTGTTGTGGCACGCGAGGCCCACAACAGTGAGCTCTCAGAGGCGCCCACTGTGTGGTCACCGGGACAGCGCATCTCATATTTAATCATACAAACTGTCCTTTCTAGAAGAGGAAACCAAGGCTTTGGGATCTTAGCCATGGTCCTACAGTCACTAGATGAAATGTAGATTTAAACCCAGAGCCACCTGACTGGGAAGCCAGAGCACTCAGCCTGAGTCCTGCTACAGTAGGCGGATCCCAGAGTTCTCAGGAACCTTCTGGGTTTGGGTTGTGTCTTGTCAGCAGTGAGTTCACTCCCATGGTATTATATTTGTGTTTTAGAGATAACTCAGCAGCAAGTGGGGGTGGCCCTTTGTGACTCGCACATTGCATAAGGAAGGTGGAAATAGCAAATAATACATTCCATTGTTCTTGGGGACTGTGCCAGAGTCTCTCAGGGCAGGCTGGGTGAATCACGAAGAGCATATAATCTCAGGTATGAGAAAGCATTTTGATTGAGGCTGTAATTGTTCTTTGGTTGTTTTTATCTTTCCTTTACATTTAACAAAGCTGCTTGTCAGCCGTAAGACCTACATACTGTTTGGCTTATCTAGTCTCATTCTTCTGCTTGTCTAGCAGGAAAAGCTCACAAATCCAAGGGTTTTTTATTCCCCCATCTCCCTTTGGAGCACTATGTGGAAGGGTCTGTGTGTTCCCAAGGTGTGAACTGGTGAGGGAAAGAGCAGTCCTTTCATTTGAGCCAAATGCCATGTCTGGATCAGTAGGGCAGACCCCTGGAAACTTCAAGAATAAAAAGACATTGAAAGGAACCCACGAAATTCCTGGCATATCTAACTTCATTTTGCCTTAGTCCTGCTCTCTTTCTGAATTCACGCACGTAGGTTGTTACATAGTGAGGGAGCCGTCTTTTTTATGAAGTGACAGAGGGAAAGTCAGATGATGAGATGACGCATTTTACCTGTTGCTGAAATGATTCAGAAATTGTCTTCTCTTTGATACTGTGTTCCTGGTGAGTTTCATCATTCCCACCGAGCGTGTTGCTGTGGCAGAACGATGCCCACTGCTGCGGCTCGTGGCCATTCGTCCCTGGACCACTGTCTTCACGCTTGACCAGTCAGACAGTGCCACACTTGGTTTAGTAGTAATACCAGATCCTGAATGACGTGGGCTCCGAGATAATAAGGTGGCAGGAACCACCCTTGAATCAGTTCCGTGGTTCCTGGCCGACTCAAGTTTATTGCCTCCTTCCTTGTGGCAAACAGCAGCAGCTGGAATCAGGAAGAAGATGAGGGTTCCCATGTTCATGTTTGCTATCTCTGTGGCTGCCTTAGTCTTGTGGGGCTGTTATAACAAAATACCACACACTGTGTGGCTTCTAGACAACAGAAATTTGTTTCTCACAGTTCTGGAGGCTGAGAAGCCCAAGCTGGTTGTGCCGTCATGGTGGAAAGGACTTGGTGGAGGGGACTTATCTACCCCATGAGGTCTGATAAGAGCACTAATGCCATTCATGAGGACGCCACCCTCATGACTCAAGCACCATTCAAAGGCCCTTCCTTCTTAGACCATCACGTTGGGCTTTAGGATTTCAAAATAGGAATTTGGCAGGGCCAGGGGAACACATTGAGTTCATACCAGTGGCCTGACAACTTGAACTCCCCCCCCCACCCGAGTGCATACTGTACCAAAATGACAGTGTAGAGAGGTGGTTCATGGACCTGGCTCAACTTAGAGGTTTTGTGACTTTTTATCGGTGCCTCAGTTTCATCATTTATAAAATAGGGATAATAATACCTATCTCATTTAAGTACCGGTAGGCTGAAATGAGCATATATGTAACTAATAAGGGGAGAAGAGCATCCGGCCTATCCTGACTGTAGTCTGTCTCTAAGTAGTTTCTGATGCTGTTGCTGTTACTTTATAGGTGATACAGTCAGACAGGAAAGGAAACAAGGTTCCAAATTTTGACAAGGAAGAGGAAAGTTCCTCCTCAGAAAATCTAAGTAAATCAACTGAACCAAAGATTATAATTAGTATCAGAATTTAGTGGTCAAGTGTAAGATGAGGTTATAAAAATCCATAATGTTTCTGATATTCTAGGAATAACCAAATAGCGAATGTCATTTTTGCAGAGTAGTGCAGAGCAGCATCCCCAGAACACACTGTTGTTTCCGTTGTACAGGATCTTTGCTTGATCTAAATGAAGATGGTTAAGCCTTGAAATGTCAACACATCCGTTACTCAGTAAGACAGTGATTCTTTGTTGGCATGTGAGAACATGTTAAATGTTATGTATGGATTTGTTTTAATAGTTAAAATGTCCCTCCTACCTTTATGTAAAGGATCTTATTTACAGATTGCCTCTAAGTACTTGTTTTGAGAGACCCTAATTATTTTCCGCCATACTTTTAATTCAGCCCTTTGGTTGAGCAGAGACAGTTTCTTATGATCATTTTCCAGATTTTTTTTTTTTTTTCCAAATTCCTTTAAGTACACATAGACCCCTGTTAGAAGTTAAGGTTCCTGGCAGTCTACTTGTGGCTACGGAGTGGTGACTGTGGCAGTTCTTACTCTGAGATGGCCCTGTTTAGTCATTTTCAGTACAGAGTACATGTAATTTGGGTTGAAGAGGCAGGCGTGTGCCATTGTCTTTTTAAAATTTATTCAGTGTTGGGGCACCTGGGTGACTTAGCCAGTTAAGCAGCTGCCTTCAGCTCAGGTCATGATCCTGGAGTCCCGGATGGAGTCCCACATTGGGCTCCGTACTCTGTGCGGAGTCTGCCTCTCCCTCTGTCCCTTAACCTGCTCTCATGCTCTCTCTTACTCTCTCTCTCTCTCCCAGATAAATAAAATATTAAAAAAGTAATAAATAAACTACAATCTATTCAGTGTTACACTCAATTCTCGATCACTGGATCTAACCATTGTCTTTAATGAGATGATTTCCAGTTTGCCTGCCTATAAGGATAGGCAGGGTATTGAGCATGATGATGCTGTACCTGCCTGAGACCCGTTTCAAGGAATAGATTACTCCACTTGGCAGCTTTTGAATGGATTGAGTTTCTCAAGTGATTCATGACTCACTTTAACTGCTCTGTATAAGATTAGGGAGGTTCCCCAAACTCAGACACACCTGTGGAAAAAAAAAAAAACCCATATAGTCTAAGATTTACAGTCCCACCAGTTGTAAGAATTGTACTTTCAACTATGCGGCCTCTTAGGTGGCTGAGTGGGGTGTAGTGGGTTTTAGAGTTGGAGTCAGAAGTTATAGATTCTAGTGCTTGCCTCTGCGCTTTACATTACCATCTCTGTAACTTCAAAAGGTATCTTTATCTTTTCTTAGGTTCCAAATTTTAATGAGTGATGGTAATACTTATGATATTAAATAAATTGTATGTAGAAGCTTTGCAAACTATAATGAACTATCATTTTGCCAAGCATTGCTTTTAGTAGATTGAGATTTTCCTGGTTTTTCATATACTTAGCTCCTACTGTAGGAAAAGTGGGCGCCTTTTGTGCTTAGAATGAATGGTACCTGGTCTTAAAGCCATTCTAAATCCCTCACTTCAAATGCCGTTGTTGGAAGGGCTTTTCCTTCTTGTAAGTCTCATTGCACTTGATTGAAACCATGTCTGGGACTTTAGTACTTAAAATGCCTCTTACTAGAATCTATAACTTCTGACTCCTTTATTATAAGCTCTTGAGTATAGTAGTTCATTTATCTTTGCGTTCTTCATAGTCCCTTACTGTGTGCCAGGTACATGGTAGATGTTTAAATGGTTGGATAAATGAGCACACAAGCAAGCATCAGATTGATGTATGTCTTATTTACCATTCAGAGTTGTTCTCAAAGGCTTATATTTTCAAACATTTTTATTTTTAGAATCATTCAGGCATTTTCCTTTCGCCGTTCACCCTTTTCTGTCTTCCCTTATCATCATGATATACAATTTATATATATATTTCTAGAGATACTGCTTAAAATTAATGCTCAGTTTGCTTTTGTTGGAGATACATTGTTTTGCTTGAATGCAAGAAAGGGTCTCACATAAGGTGCGTGTTATCAGTTCAGTTTAAGCTGGAGGTAGAACATTGTCAAACAGGCGTAGGTAAACAAGGAAAATCCTACTGGCAGGGGAAATGGAGAGTTAAGTCATTGATCCAAGAACAAAAACATTTATGTTTAGAAAACCAAGCTGCAAATTAAAGGAAGTACTCTAATTACTGTACGGAGCAAGGAGTGGAGAGGTATGTAATAACTGCACACATTGTACAAAATTGGCCAATTGCCTAGAAAAGAAATTGATGACCATGTGACCTCATTTTACCTTCTAATATCTACTTGGGTATTGCTCATGTCTTTTAAGACCACGTTTAAAACATTTGCTAGGAAGTATGTAGTATGAACGCTGGGTTCATATTCTTCAGTGGAAGCAGAGGCATTTCACGTAAGAGAACTCAGACCAGTCTTACCTCTGTTACTGATGAAAGCGGCTGACATCACGTGTTTGGTATTAGCAAATTGATGTATTGGCAAAATGAAATCTGTGAACACGTTCTCCATCAATTTCGAGCACTATGTTTGTAGTTTATTTAGGGTGAATCCCAGAGGTTTCATTTTTGGGTTCATTTTCTAGAAATTCTCATTTGTAGTTTTGTAAGGCCTTAAAGACTGATTTAACAGAAGCAATTATAAGAGACTTGCCATAAATGGTCATGCCACTGACAGCAAATCTGAGCCACTTTAAAAGCACATGGTGGAAAATGACCAGGTTCCCCAATCTCTGAAGGGTAAAAAATAGGACAGCTCGTAGTGACCAGCCTTGGTGATCTGGCAATACTGAGGGCAGCTGGAGCCTGTTACATGACTGCTGTCCCACGTTGGCGTCCTCTTCTAGTGGCCTTATTCTCAGGTATATACCCTGAACATGTGAAAATTCATGTTTTCAGTTTCTTGTCAAGAGTCTTCTTGGGGAACTAGGCAAGAAGAGAAAAATAATAGATGTTTTTTCTTTTCTTTTTTTTTTTTAAGATTTTATTTATTTATTTGACAGAGAGAGAGAGAGACAGTGAGAGAGGAAAAACAAGCAGGGAAGTGGGAGAGGGAGAAGCAGGCTTCCCACTGAGCAGGGGAACCCCCCCCCCCCCCCAATGTGGGGCTCTATCGTAGGACCCTGGGATCATGACCTGTGCCGGAGGCAGATATTTAACCACTAAGGCACCCAGGCCCCCCTTTTCTTTTTTATAATTTGACCAAACCAGATGATTTGAATGGTTGTTACCCAAGGAGAGAAAGCGTTCTTTATGTTTTACACCTTTTTCCACTTTGTCTGTGAGTGAAGGTAGATGAGGGACATGAGCACCTCTATGTTCTCTTGTTCCCTGGAGAACTCAGCCAGGGAGCAGAGGAAGTGACGTGTTCGGCAGGAAGTGCCTGTTACCCATTGTCTCCTTCTGTTCATCCCCCCCCCCAAAAAAACCTCATTGCTTTGGGAGTTCTACCTAGGCTCGTCTCCTGTATCCCAGGGTGCCATTGATTTTTTTTTTTTTTTTAAGATGTAATTTATTTATCTGAGAGAGAGAGCATGAGAGGGGAGAAGGTCAGAGGGAGAAGCAGACTCCCTGCGGGACTCGATTCTGGGACTCCAGAATCATGACCTGAGCCAAAGGCAGTTGCTTAACCAACTGAGCCACCCTGGTGCCCACCCTCCTTTTTTTTCCATTAATTTTTTTTTTAAGATTTTTATTTATTTATTTGACAGACAGAGAGATCACAAGTAGGCAGAGAGGTAGGCAGGCAGAGAGGGAGGGGTAAGCAGGTTCCCCACTGAGCAGAAAGCCCAATGCGGGGCTCGATCCCAGGACCCTGAGATCATGACCTGAGCCGAAGGCAGAGGCTTAACCCACTGAGCCACCCAGGTGCCCCTCCATTGATTTCTTTATACCTGTGTCTGTTCCATGCTAATAGAAAGAAATCCCTGCTTCCCACAAATGGAACGTGGTTTTTACCTAGGTCGATAAAATTTCCTTTTATTAAAAGATATCCAGAAAAAGTTGAGTTTTGACATTATAAATAAATAGTATTATCTTCCAAGTTGATAACAGCAGTTTTGCATGTCTCCTTCAGCTAGGCTGTTTGTTTCCTTTTTTTTATCCTCTAATTAAAAATAAAAATTCAGATACTTATCTACTCTTCATGGAGATCTGTGATTAGTGTTTTTGAATCTTTCTGCTGTCTACAGACTAAGAAGAGTGGTTAATACAGAAAGCTTTATCAGACTCGTTCTTTCTGATGACTGCCAGGGGAACTTCAGGGGAGGGAAGCTGGCATTGCAGCAGTGAGCGTAGGAGTTCGAGGGAGAGCGGAGAGAGCTGGAACCAAAACGAAGCTGCTTGGAGGCCGGGGCTTAAAAAACAGCACCGCACTCCGCTTTCTCCAGTAAGGACCCTTGACCTGCTTTCTTCCCTGGAAGACCTTGGGGGGTTACCTTTATTATGTTCCAGTTCTGACCTCTTGCCCCATTTCCTGGTAGAGGGAACTCAAGCCAAATCCAGTGGCTATTCAGCTTACACGGCCAGTTTAACCAGTATTCCCAGCTCTGTTGACACTGTAGCACCACAGTAGAGCGCTTTGTGTGTTGTTCTTTCTCGTCATGGTGAGACAGACAGGTGTGGAGGCTTCACAGGGTGGAACTTGTCCCTCTCTGATGACTCACTGGGTGTCACTCTTCAGGTGTATATGCTCAGTACCCTCTTGCTAGGAGGTGGTTTGCCCCCGGAGGTAGAGCTCCTAGGGCTCTGTTCCTCAGATGGTATCTTCAAACCCCTGGAAACATTCCTAGTGGGTAATGGTTCTCTATCTTCAAAAAATCAATAGAATTGGGTGTGTCCGTTTCCTGTGTTTCTCAGAAGTAAGAAACACTTGTCAAAAATGGTACAGTGAGGCACGTAGAGGTCTTGGGTTTTGATTTAGAAGAGAGAGAGAGTATGTGTCCTTGTGTCTATGTTTGTGATCCTTATAACTTGAGGGGTGGTTTAAGTGTAAAGATACAGTTTGCTTTATTAGTATCTAATAATCTTAATAAAAACTTTTTGTGTTTGCATTGCTGTATGTATGTTTATATGCATATGAGTATGCATGTTTATATTTTACATACACGTAGAAACACATAGAGGAATGTATGGAAGAATGGCCACCAAGGTGTCGACATTGGCCATCTCTAGGTGGTGAGATAGCAATGGATTTAAAAAATAAAAACCAACCCAGACCCTTCCTTTAACCCTATTTCTGTGTCACACATTTCCACTCCTCCTCGTTCATTTATCTCCTAACTTGCTCTGACTTTCGTTCTTACAACTTTACTGAAATGCTTTTACGAAGATCCTTAGTGCATCCTGCTTTCTACTTACTTGGGACACTTGCCAGTCCTTTCCTTGCTGGACCTTTCTACCACATTCAAGACAAGTGTTTGTTTTGCTCCTTGGAATTCTGGACCCGCTTGCGGCTCCTCCCTGAGCTCTGGCTTTCGGGGCCACCCACACTGGGTCTTTTTTTTTTTTTTTTTTTTTTTAGATTTTATTTATTTTATTTGACAGACAGAGATCACAAGTAGGCAGAGAGGCAGGCAGAGAGAGAGGGAGGAGGAAGCAGGCTCCCTGCTGAGCAGAGAGCCTGATGCGGGGCTCAATCCCAGGACGCTGGGATCATGACCTGAGCTGAAGGCAGAGGCTTTAACCCACTGAGCCAGGCGCCCCCACACCAAGTCTTATTGTCACCCAGAGTGCCATCCCTGGCCCACTCTTCTCCCTCCCTGACATTTGTCCTTAGTAGCATCTTAGTCAACCTGCCCTTCAACCTGCTCTTCTTCCTGTATCCTGTTTGGTGGCATCACCACCCAAGCCAGAAATTTGGTAGTCTGCCCACAACTTCATCCCCCACATCCTGTGATTAAAAGTCTACTGATTCTATCTACTCTGCATATCAAATGTGTCCTTTAAAAAAAAGATATTCCTGCTGCCCTAATTCAAACCTTCTTCCCTTTTAATTTACAGTAGCCTTTGAACTGCCTCCAGATTTATTCCCCCCAAATTTGCTACCCACACAGTAGCCAGAAAGGTCCTTGGTACTGAAAACACACAAGGTGCCCCATGATGTGGTTTAGTTATTCAGGAAGAAATTAAGAAGTCTTCATTTTGAATGATACCTGACCCACCCCACACCCCCAATTTTTTTTTGTTTCATTTTCAACTGAAAGTTTTATTTATTAACAACCATTCACTTAACTATTCTCTCCTTTTAAGACTATGTGGTCTTCAACTATGTATATGTATTTATTTATTATATATATATTTGGCATAAATTCATTATGTATTATGTATGTTATATGTAACATGTTATGCTAAGTATTTTATTAAGCTTAATATGTATTAAGCTAAATATATATATATATATTAAGGCTGTAAACACACACACACAGAGCCTGCAACAAATAACATTGTCAACAAAGTATCTTTTCCTTTGTTAGTACTGAAAGTAGAAGGAAAGAGTTTCAGATCTGTAAGCTTTAAAAAAACTCTCTACAAGGCCAATTATAACTACCTTTTCTCCAAAGTATAAAAATATTTAAAAAGTATATATGTGAAGTATACATATATATGCTTAACATATGCATAGTTCAAGTAATTTGGATCATTACCCAAATTCATGATGTGAAAGCCATTCTAGAGCTTGTAAAGAAGCATATGGGCCCTGAAATGTGAATATACTTTGGGAATTAGTTATGCCATTCACTCACTCGTTCTCAGGATGTCTGATAACTTGCAGCTCTGCTGGAATATCATCTCCTTAAAGCTTATTTGTTGGAAAGGCAAGACAATGCAATATCGTGCAGATGCCTGTGCTGATCTGTCTTCCCTTAGAACAATGGGGTAGGTGTACCATTCAGATCAAATGCAGACTGTTCGCCCACCTTCTGTGAGGACAGTTGCTACATTTTATATTGAAGCCCCAAGCCAATTTTTCTTACTGAAAGTGCTGAGCAATCGCTTTTGTTTGTTGAATTACACTGTTATTTGTTATTGCCGGGGATCTGTGTTTCTCAGATTCCTGATCAAAATGCAGAGCCTATTCTTGAAAAGCCACATTCATATTGTGTGTGCGTATGTGGGAGAGAGGGAGGGAAGGGGAAAGAAGGGGAGAGAGAAGGGCAAGGAGAGAGGACTGTGGGACAGAACGAGGAAGAGTGGCCAGGAATGAGCTAGGAAAGTAACTAGGGATGGCTTGGGAAGGGTCTTTATGTATCCACTTCCATTCATTAAAATGAATAATTTTATTCATTAAAATTATTATTAAATTAATTTTATTATTAAAATAATTCTATTCATTATAATGAATAATTTAATCACTGTACTTATTATTAGGGTCTGTAGAGACTTTATGACCTTAATATATAAAAGATAGTGCTCCTGTGATCTAGAGGTTATCAGTGAGGCAGTGGGAACAATGACTCAGAGTTAAAAGGAGAATGGGTGTTTTTACTAACTGAAGAAATATTGAAACCTCTCTTTCAGTTTTACTTTTTTGCCTGATAGTCCGTGAAAATTACTTGGCCAGTGATGACACACTGCCAACAGGTTGAAATCCATAGGTTCATAGAAGTTTGGTCAAGTTTTCAAAGAGTAAATAGCTCCATTTTGATCAGTGGTCCTCATTGGCTGCAGACATTTATTTCTTTAGAAGATATTATTTATTTATTTTAGAGAGAGCAAGAACACAACCAGGGGGAGGGACGAGGGAAGCGGGAGAACGCCAGGCCGACTCTGTGCTGAGTGCAGAGCCCAGTGTGGGGCTCGGTCCCACAACTCTGAGACCCGGCTTGAACTGGAGTCCAAAGTCAGAGGCCCAACCCAACTGAGCCACCTAGACACCCTGACTACAGACATACATTTATTTACTTATTTTCCAGGCACCTCATTAGCACAGCAGGTAGCGCGTCGGTCTCATATTTATTTATTTATTTTCAGTCTTATTTCAGAAAGGTTTTCTGATTTTTTTTAAAACATTTTGAAATTTACTTCAGTTAATTAACATATGATATTAGTTTCAGAGATACAGATCTGTGATTCTTCAGTCTTACAGAATACCCAGTGCTCAGTACATCACATGCCCTCCTTAATGTCTATCACCAAGTTATCCTATCCCTCCACACCGCGCCCCTCCCGCTTCAGTTTGTTTCTTATGATTAAGAGTCTCTTAATGGTTTGTCTCCCTCTCTGGTTTCATCTTGTTTTATTTTTTTTCTTTCTTCCCCTACAGTCCTCTGTTTTGTTTCTTAAATTCCACATACCTGTGAGATCATATGATAATTGTCTCTGATTGACTTACTTCACTTAGCATAATACCCTCTAGTGCCATCCACATCCTTGCAAATGGCGAGATTTCCTTTTTTGATGGCTGCATAGTATTCCATTGTGTGTGTTTTTGTGTGTGTTTTTGTGTGTGTGTGTCTGCATCTGTGTCTGTGTGTATACGACATATTCTTTATCCATTCATCTCTTGATGGACATCTGGGCTCTTTCCAGACTTTGGTGATGGTGGACATTGCTACTATGAACACTGGGGAGGCTGCGGACATTTATTAAACAGTGATTTCCTGTGGAGGGCCAAGCAGCGGTGATATGAGGAAGAGGATGACAGGCTTAAAACTATACTGTATGATAATACAATGGTACATACGTGTCATCCTTCACTTATCCAAACTCATAGAATATACAACACCAAGAATGAACATTAAACTGTGGGCTGTGGGTGATTATGGTGTATCATTGTAGGTTCATTGATTATAACAGATGTGCCGTTCTGGTGGAGGTTGTTGATAATGGCAGAGGCTGTGCTTGTGGGGTGGGGGGCAGGAGATAGACGGGAACACTCTGTACTTCTCAGTTTTGCTTGTGAACTTAACACTGTTCTTTAAAAAAAAAAAAGGCAAGTAGATGTGATTTGTCTGGAATAGGAGATTAGTGTAGATGGGAACACCTCAAACATGTCATAGTCTTTGTGACCTGACAGGAATGCCCTTCTGGCTGTGCATCCTCAAACCCCAATTAATGTCACTTCCCATGCGGAATGTTGTCTGGCTTCCCTGAGCAGTTCGTCATCCCTCCTGGAAGGGAATTCACTCTTCTTACTGCCACGTAGCCTTTCACTTCCTATGGTTATTGCATTTCATGAGTGTCTCCCTGGCTGGTTTAGGATTGGGGCAGGACTCTGTACATCATCCTTGTATCCCGGAAACCTAGGAGAGTGTCTGGCTTGCAAATGCTTAATAAACAAAGCAAAACAAAATTTGGACTTTGACAATGAGCACCTTATATTATAGATTATTCTTCTTGTGTTTTATCTTGTCAGGGAGCTAATCTCAATACTAAGTGAAGTATAAGAAATTTCTCAGAGGAGTGTATTTTCTATAAATCAGTGGAATTCGGGCTAATTCTAGATATTATAAAACTCGCAGGAGAAGAAAAAGGCATAGTCTAAGTCTTAGACTCAAAATTATAATCTTGGTCTGAAACAACCAGTTGATTGCCTCTGAATTTATAGTAAGAAAAAACACGCTTTTACCCATATCAGTTGGTATTATATGCATATACCTATCTACTAAGTATTGTTTTTCTACCAGTCAGAAATCAGTATCTGATGTTTCTGCTGCTGGTTCATTGGTATTATCTTGATCAGTTTCATTTAAATAGAGGTTACCTTCTACTTTCTGCTTTGCAGAAAATGAAGGGATTTACGTCAATACATTAGAAAGTGTTTACTGCTTTTATTTTGTGTCATTTTTGTTGTTGTTGTCATTGGTTTTATTTGACATGAATCCATCTGAAAATTAGAAACGGAGGTTGAGGGATGCCTGGGTGGCTCAGTCGGTTAAGGTTAAGTGGCTGCCTTTGGCTCAGGGCCTGATCTCAGGGTCCTGGGATCAACCCTCATGTCAGGCTTCCTGCTGCCCCTCTCCCTGCTTGTGTTCTCTCTTCCTCTCCCTCTCTCTCTCAAATAAATAAATAAAATCTTAAAAAAAAAAAAAAAAAAAGAACATTAACACTGCTGAGTGGCTGTAGGAGTAAGAAGGCTTAGGGGAGATTGAGATGTTTAAGTAGGTTTCCAACCTTGCCCTTTCCGTGTAGCCTAAATAACATCAATAACTTCTCCATTTAAAAAAAAAATTTAAATAGAGCTATTAGCATTCAGCGTTGGGTTTTTTTTGGTTGCTGTTTTTTAAATTCAGTGTGTTGAGTGTGAGGCACATGACCCTAGTATGATGATACTTGGTTTCTCAACTTCGCATTTCACCTGTTGACAGTAAAAGCTGTATTACTGAAGACCTAAATTCCACCCACTGGTTTTTCCAGAATATTTGTAGGACTTTCTCAACACCTAAAAGCTGCCAGCCCAGTTTTGGTATGTAGACCTCCCAGCCAGGCGGAAACAAAATATAATTTAAATCACTCTTCTTTGTTGCATAGCTGCCAGTTGACTGTGGTACTTAGTTTTAGTTAATAGTTTAACCAGAGTTTATCTCATGTTTAAGATATGGTGGTTAGACTTGCTTGTAAAAATGGATCAGGAGAGTGATTAAAAGCTGCAGTGTCACAGCTTTTCTAGTCTACCAACCATTTAGGTTTTTGGATGGATGGATCTCAGTGAACAAGAATGGTTCTCTTTTATATGCAGATCTCTTCCTATAAATATATACAACTGTGGTCTAAAGACATTGCTCTTTCCTGTCTTCTCCTGGAGTAGCTCTTGCCTAACTTAACTTCTAAGTTCATCCATGTAGCCAGTATTCATTGAGGACTCTTTTGTGACAAACACTGTTAGTCACCGAAGTACAAGGAAATCCTAAGCCTATCTGAAATACTGTTACAACATAAGGCAGTAAGTAGCACTAGCGGGGCAAACAAAAGATGCTAGGACCATCTGGAAAAGGCTCCTAGGCAAGCTAGAGTAGAATTGGTGGAATGACAGGTGGTGTTCCTGTTGGGTCACAGGGTGGGGACGGGAGAAGATTGTTACAGACAGAGATAGCAGTATATTTCAATGAAATAAAATTATATATTTGAGCCAACAGTTTGAAGGAAAAGTGGGGAGATGGGGCAGAATTGGTAAACAGGAGTCTGGTCTGGAGGACCATATGTGATTTACTAAGACTTTCAGCGACATCTAAGGCATATTATTTGCAGGGGTTCTGAAAATACTTAGCCACCTCCATGATTCCTCCCCTGCCTTAAACCCTTTAACAGAGATTTCTCTTACTAACTTTTCCTTGATAAGTGCATTATATCCTTAGGTTTAACTCATTCTTAAAAAAAAAAAAAAAAAAAATCACACTTCTTTTGCATTATTTTAATGATGTTGCTCTCCTTCCAAAATGAGTCTGAGGGAGTTAAGATTAGTGTTGAGAGGATGGCCTCTGGGTGAGGGGCTTGGTGGCATGGGGAAGTGAGAGGGGAGGCGTGGGTGGATAACTAAAAGGCAATTGGAGTGTGAAGCAGGGGGAGTCTTGAAATGACACATGGGCAGGTTTTGGTCAACGCCACCTCCTCGTTTCTATTTCCCATTTCCCCATCATAATATGCAAAGGATATTTACTTATATAACATTTATGTATAGGGTCTACATTTTTTTTAACTAAAATTTGAAACCACGATCTTATAAAAGATTTTTGTGCCACTTCCTGAAAGATATTTGGACTCTTAACTACTGGATTTACAAGAAATCTCCATGATACATTTGCACTGCGACCAGAATACTTGAAATCAAAATAGTTTCTGTTGCTTCAGTGTAACTATGGGTGTGGAATGACAGTATTTCATGATGATGTGAATGGCTAGTATTTTCTTTCCAGTTGGGTAAACTGAAATATCTATCATTGCCAGAATAGGAGAACATCAGAGTTAAAGCCAACTGAAATGATATTTATTGTTTCTCAATAAAAATTAAAATTAATTTTGTATATATAAAGGTTCTGTTTATATTTGAAATTACTGTTTTGAACCAACATTCTTCCTGAAGGCTGGGACATAAAAACAATTCCATCTCACTGCCCTTTGCCTATTTTTAATTCCTATAAATGATTAAGAAGAAGAAGTCTTGAGTTTGAGTTTTTGCTTTACCACTCACTATTCTGTGATTTCATTAAGTTCAGTTTCTGCTTTAATTTACTTTAAAATGATGTATATGAAGGTCTTGATGTTTTCTTGTGCTCATATGTGTCTGGCACATGGTATATTCTCTTACTGTAAAATTATGATTTGATTATCTTTATCTCGTGTACTTCTCTTAATGTTTTTCTGCTGCTAATATTTGTTTTATGTTTATAAGGTAGTTTTCTGTACATCAATTCCATGAGCTAAATTAGACAATTTTATAAATGTGTTTTACTGACATTAATGTGGTCATGAGATAGAATGTTTGGTAACACTAACGTACCACACTTTAAAAAAAATCCATAAATACAGTTCTTGCTTTCGATTTTGTTTTTCTGTCACATGTACTGTTTCTGTGTTGCCTGGTGTGTGTTGGGAAGGGGAGTCCTGGGATAAATGCTTATGGAAGGGAAATGTTGAAATTATTCTTTTCATGGTACCAGAATGATAACCTTGACCAGAATACACTTTAAGGTTGGATCTGGTAAGGGCTTCTCCTTTGGTTATTACAGAAAATTCCAGGAAAAATACCTGAGCCTCTTCAAAACAGTGCCCCCTTCTTGGTGTTGATGACTGGAGATCCACCAACTGTAAGGCTTCGTCTGTTTGGAAAGTTCAGGATGGGGGCTCCTGGGTGGCTCAGTTGGTTAAGTATATGCCTTCAGCTCAGGTCATGATCTCAGGGTCCTGGGATTGAGCCCTTTGTCAGCCTCTCTGCCCACCTGCTTCTCCCTCTGCCCTTCTGCCCTGCTTATGCTCTCTCTTCTCTCTCACTCAAATAAATAAATAAAATCCTAAATTAAAAAAAAAGAAAGAAAGAAAGTTCAGGATGCTTCAGTATTCTTAGTGTGGGTATAGGGGCATTGAGTTAGCTCGTAAGCTTTTTCTTACTTAGATTTGAAAATTTTACACATTTTCACATCTTTTATTAAAGCCTGATGTGTTAGGAATAAAGACTGAGAGCTACGTTTTCAGTGCCTGTATCAAAAGGGATTTCCCACCAAGAATTGAAAATCGTACTAAAATCAAGGAAATTCTCAAAAAAATTATTTATTTCACTTTTACCTGCCACATATAATACATCGATGATCATTGATAATGATAATTGTGACCAAGATGGTTAACTATGCAGTTATGACACCATATTCATTTTATAAAGAAACAATTGAAAGGTGATATCAAAAAAAAAAAAAAAAACGGAACCATGGGTTAAAGTTAGTGGTTAGGCAGTTGTTTTTAATAACTTTAAAATAATTGGTTCCTTAAAGATACACTATGTCGTCAAGTAAGATTGTTTTGCCTAGAGACAGGAAAATAGTTTTTTCCTTTAAGAAGCATACAAAAGTTTTGTAATAATCATGAGGGAAATTGTGATATATCTAATTTTTCAGGATTATTTCCTTTTGTTGAGGCAGGCCCATCAATTTTGATTCAAAACCAAACCCCTCATATACTTTATTGACAATACTGAATACTTAGAAGCTACAGTTCCAGTTTACCTCTACAATTTAAGCAAATTTGATACACGAATCCAGATATAGAGGTGCTTAAATTAAATTAAATTATTAAATGGGATGCCTGGGTGGTTCAGTTGGTTAAGCATCTGGCTCTTGATTTTGGCTCAGGTCATGATTGAGCCCAGCATTGGGCTCCACGCTCAGTGGGGAGTCTGCTTAAGGTTCTCTGTCTCCCTCTGCTCCTCCCATTTCTGTAAAAATTATAATTAATGAGTTAAATTATTATATACTTGACATATTTGCCATACACTTGTTTGGAAGAGCAGTCTTGGCTTGTCAGTACAAAAGCAATTTAAGGGGCGCCTGGGTGGCTCAGTGGGTTAAGGCCTCTGCCTTCAGCTCAGGTCATGGTTCCAGGGTCCTGGGATTGAGCCCCACATTGGGCTCTCTGCTCGGCAGGGAACCTGCTTCCTTCTCTCTCTCTCTGCCTACCTGTGATCTCTATCTGTCAAAACAAATAAATAAAAAAATCTTTAAAAAAAAAAAGCAATTTAATATGGATACAGATTTACAGTTTATTTATTTATTTCTTTTTAAAGATTTTATTTATTTATCCGACAGAGAGAGGGATCACAAGTAGGCAGAGAGGCAGGCAGAGAGAGAGAGGAGGAAGCAGGCTCCCTGCTGAGCAGAGAGCCCGATGCGGGACTCGATCCCAAGACCCTGAGATCATGACCTGAGCCGAAGGCAGCGGCTTAACCCACTGAGCCACCCAGGCACCCCCAGATTTACAGTTTAAAGGAGAGGTGCACAATTGGGCAACTATATAATTAGTGGGATATTACTGTTCTAAAAATGCAATCGCTACTGATAAAGATCTTATTAGAATACACTTTTGTTTTGGTAGTTAAAATATCTTGAATTTTGCTCTTTTGAAATTGAAAGCAGAAAGGGAGCTCAAAATAATGAGTAGATGGTTAGGTTGTCCCTTTGATGTTTTGCACTGTGTGTTTTATTCTAGTAAACACTAGCCTGGCCATCATTTGGTCAAACCATGTAAATTGGTTTCTTTCAGCTGTTTCAGATTTGAGTGTTTCGTGATCTCCAGTCATTTCTCTATTCTGTAATTGACCTTTATAACTGATGATGAAAAACAGAGAAAATTTCACATTCAGTTTTTCCATCATTGATTAGCTGCATGTATTTATATTACAGATCTGTATTACAACTGAAGGAATATTACAATTTCAAATATTATTTGTAATTTAAAGTACATGACAGTGGATGTTAGATCATTAACCCACAAAAATTCTCCAAGAGAGAATTTAATTTCATCATCAGTTGCAAAGGGCATGAAAATCTCTTAGACTTAGAAGGTGACCGTTTCCAGAGAGAACTTTTGATTACCCTAAGGGTAAATGCACCAGAATGGAAAGGAAGTGTGAATAGTGAATACTGATGCCAGGAGGAATGAATGAGAGAGTGTGTCCTGGGATAGGAACCACAACATCTGGTGTGGGAGATACTCGAGATACAGCTACCCACTCCAAATATTGAGGATTTGCATGGTTATTGTCCCTCTCTACCTCCGCCTCTTTCCCCTTCCCTCTCCAGACCAACTGTGGTTATTTGTAGTAGCTGTGGAAGGTAGCAGCAATGGCTTATACACTTAATTTTTGTACTGTTGCTTGAAAGTAGTCCTTGCTGAGCAATGCATGTGGATGACCACTCTTAAAATGGAGATATTTATACTGTACTCCACATCTTGGTTATTAAGATGCCTTTAAAAGAGAAATGAATGACTGGATTCAAAAAGAGAGATTCCATTCCATTTTCTGCCTGTTGATTTAACTTCTTGATGTTGAGTTGATAAGAGGTAAAACATAGTACCTTTTATAAATTCCACTAGAAAATAAAAATAGCTGGGGCGCCTGGGTGGCTCAGTGGGTTAAGCCGCTGCCTTCGGCTCAGGTCATGATCCCAGGGTCCTGGGATCGAGTCCCGCATCGGGCTCTCTGCTCAGCGGGGAGCCTGCTTCCTCCTCTGTCTCTCTCTGCCTGCCTCTCTGCCTACTTGTAATCTCTCTCTGTCAAATAAATAAATAAAATCTTTAAAAAAAAAAAAAAGAAAATAAAAATAGCTTATGAACTTTTCTAAATTAATTGGCTTAAACAGGATATTGGAAAACACAAAATATGGATGTAAAGTCTTTCATAAAATGTCTTGATTCCATTTCCCATTTGTTGGGGGGTGGGGGAGAGCCAAATTTTCAAACACTTTTGCTTAAAAACAATTTTCTTTCTAAAATCAGAACATAAACGAGAGTTGGCCTATATATCCAAATAAATTTGTGGTTAATCACACTATTAAAGTTTGTAAGATTCCTTTGTTCAGAGGTAGTATTTTAGTTGATTATTCTTTTTGAATTTTATTGAAGGGAAGCAAATATCCAGAAATAATTTAATTTAATAGTATTATATTTTTGATTGATTTTCGTGACAGATTTGCCTCTCTCACCATGACTGGACGGTTCTAACATGAAAAATAGCCCAAGTCAACATGAGGAAGTAGGCCAGGTGCAGGCACCTGGGTAGCTCAGTCGGTTAAGCATTTGCCTTCGGCTCAGGTCATGATCCCAGGGTCCTGGGATCAAGTCCCACGTTGCGCTCCCTGCTCCGTAGAGTCTGCGTCTCCCTCTCTCTGCTCATGCTTTCTCTCTCATACTCTCTCTCAAATAAATAAATAAATAAGATGAGAAAAAAAAAGAAAGAAAAGAGGAAGTAGCCTGGGTGTTTGTGGTTATTATGGAGGGATGTGGGAAGTAAGGAGCCAGTCTGAGATTTGAGAATTAACTGTAGGTGATCCCCTCAAAGTAGATCATCTGCATATGAACACATTACTGTTAGGGTAGTGAAGCTGGTGGTAGTTGATGACAGGGAGGAAAGAAAAACTCCTCTGTGCAAGAGGACCTCCCAGGGCTGTGCTTTTTTTATCCTTATGGCTGCAGGGCAGGATTGAACAATTAGATTTGAAATATCAGAAGCCCGTCATCTGTGAGCATTTTAGTATTTTAAAAAGACTATTAAGTAGAAATATAGTTCCCCATAATTGGAAATGCTGCCATAATAACAGTATTTCTGAAGCGAACAGTGAAGTCTGAAGCAAAGGGAGAAATCTGTTTAAAGGTGCAGAAGGCAGCCTGGGAATTCAGTATTTGCTCTCTCCCCGAGCCCAGGAAAATGAAGTAAAGGAACACATGTGGAGCTTAGGAATAAACAGAAGAGGAGAGGAAGTAACAGAATGAAAGATACTAACAAATGTCTAGAATAAATTATGGAAATGTCACCCGTAACCTAACCAGATTTTCAGCAGAGTGGAGCCGTAGTGAGGAAAGATACCTGTACTAGAAGCAGTTCTGAGAAATCACAGCACCCACCAGTGACTCCCAGACCCCGCTGCCCCGGGCTGTTTGCTGGTCAGGTGTAAGTCCTCTAGGCGGGAGGTGGTGTTTCTTTGTTTGTTTTTGAAAGGGATCCTCTAGAAAGGGTCTGTGGATATTAACATTTGAAGGTCCTTTAAGGCTGGTCAGCTGATCACTAGTCAGCCTGCCAGTTCCTTCTAACAGAACTTCCTATTTGAGTGTTAGTGCTCCTCTTAAATCCGAACTGGCGGACGGGAGCTTCAGGCCTGGGAGAATGTCTGCAACAGGATGGTCCCAAGAAAAAGAATCTTGGAAGAAATGCCTTCCCGTAATCAAGAATTCCTTAACTGCCTGAAAGAGATGGGCAGGTAGAGGATGTTTATTAAGCAAAAACAGGAGGGTGTGTGTGTGTGTGTGTGTGTGTGTGTGTGTGTGTGTGTATTTTTAAGATTTTATTTATTCAAGGGAGAGTACACATAGGCTGGAGGGTGGGGGGCAGAGCTAGAGGGAGAAGCAGACTCCCTGCTGAGCAAGGAGCCAACACAGGACTTAATCGCAGGACCCTGAGATCATGACCTGAGCTAAAGGCAGACGTTTAACTGACTGAGCCAGCCAGGTGACCCCAGGAGATAGATTGATAGATAAATAGATTTTTTATTCCCCTTTCCTTTCTTTTCCTTTTTTTTTTTTTTTTTTTTTGTTCTTTTTAAATAAAGAAACAGTCCTGGGACACCTGGGTGGCTCAGTCAGTTTAGCGTCTGCCTTCAGCTCAGGTCATGATCCCAGTGTCATGGGATGGAGTCCCACATTGGGCTCTCTGCTCAGCCAGGAGCCTGTTTCCCCAACTCTGCCGGCCACTCCCTCCGCTTGTGTTCTCTCTTTTTTTCTCTGACTACTGACTAACTAAACAAATAAAATCTTAGAAGCAGTCAGAATGGGGGTACCTTGGGGTTCTGGGATTGAGCCCCACATTGGCTCCTTCCTCAGTGGGGGGTTTGTTCTTCCTCTCCTTCTGCACCGTACCCCGCACCCCTGCCTGCTCATGTTTGCTTGTTTTCTCTCTCTCTCTCTCTCTCTCCTTAAATAAATAAATAAAATCTTGAAAAATAAAAAAAGAAGGAGTCAGCATAAGCAAGTTCTTTTTTAGAAAATTAAAAATATTCCCTAAATAGGGGCACTGGGTTGGCTCAGTCAGTAGAGCATATGACTCTTGATCTCATAGTCATGTGTTCAGGCCCCATGTTGGGCATAAAGCTTATTTAAAAAAAAAAAGTAAAATAAAAATATTCCCCAAATGATTGGTGATGGAATGATTGGGTAGCTAAATATGAGGAATTTTCTTAGAAGGTAAAATTTTCTACTGGAGGGAAGTATAAGATAATGCGAAAAAGAATTAGAGAATGTCTTCAGGAGGCTCAGTGTTAGAACACTAGGTATTCAGAAAAGGAATGGGTGGAAATGATCTTCAGCATTCTTTTTTTGCTTTTGAAGAGAGAACCAATTGATTACCTGGTGCGTTTGCCCATATAGAGAGTTTGTATTTTGGATCAACAAGAATTATTGATAGCTACTTAAAAAGCAAAGTAAATGTAGAAATGAGACCGTCATCTCCCTAGGGGAAAAAATACAAAATGTGGCACAGGAAAAGATGTGTAATCCATTTGGTTCCACCGTGAACTGAATCATTTTAAACATTGCATATTGATTATAATCCCCACACTGACGTGGCTGATTGGGGAGGGAGAGCATGGTGTGAGTAGAAGTAGTGTAATAAGCCTCCTACATAACAGGAAATCAGTAAGTGATACATACAAGCCATACATATGTAGAATCACAAAGACAAATGTCAGAAGGAACTGGTCAGTTAAAAATGTACACCTCTAAAAAAATGAAAAACGAAACAAAACTGTACACTTCGGTGGGGAGCGGGAATCTGGTTGGGAGGAGGGGGGCACAGACTGCTGTTTTTCTTTCTCCATTATATGACATTCAGTACCCTCTGACTGTTAAAACTATGGGCATATCTCATACTTTGCATGCAAAATTAAAGCAAGAGGCAAAGGAGGTTTTGTTTGTTTTATTGTTTTTGCAAAGCTAACCACATGGAGTTTTGAAACAGCGTATGGATGTCTCAGCAGGAGGAATGCTAACAGAATGTGCGGTGGGAAGTTTAGGGAGGGTTCTCTGGTTCTTCTCCGGTCTGGCTTCATGGGCTTGCATCCTGTATGGTGACAGGGGCCCCACATTTGGTTTAATGGTCTGCCATCACTATTTTGAAAATCTAAGCAATTTAGGGACTCAGGGCCCTACCCCTTCGTTTTGCACTGTGCCTGACAAGTTGTGCAGCCAGACCTGCTTCTAATAGCTACATTGTTTGAATTCTGGCCCAAATGAGGTTGCTACTACTTCCTTTGACCCTGACCTTCTAGTGGCCTGTTGTTTTCACCACCCAGAAATCACTATGGCCACAGGGAATGGAGTCAATGGACATTGCTCACAAGGGAATTTGGAAGTCGTATTTTACATGACACCCCAGAAAACTGTCCAGTCATCTTTTATTAGTTAGTTCTTTGTTCTTTTAAAGAGGATACTTAACATAGAGGGTTTTTTTTTAATAGACTTTATATTTTAGAACATTTTCAGGTTTATAGCAAAATTGAGAGGAACATACAGAGACTTCCCCTGTACTCCCTGCCCGAGTAGATGCATAGCCTCCCCAACTATCCCCATCCCCCACCAGAGTGGGACATTTGATGAACTTACATCGATGCATCATTTTCAACTGGAGTCCACAGAACAAATAATAGGGCATTCATTTATTTTTTTGTATTAGTCAGTTCTGGCTGCTATAACAGAATACCATAGACTGAATGGCTTATAAGCAACAGAAATTTATTTCTCATAGTTCTAGAGGATGGGAAGTCCAAGATCAAGGCATTGGCCTATGTCCTCACATGTCTGAAGGGGTGAGGGAACTCTAGGGTCCTTTTTATGTGGGCATTAATTCCATTCATGAGGGATTATGACTTCATCACTTCCCAAAGTTCCCACTTTTCAATCCATCACATTGGGGATTCAGTCTCGGCATAGGGAGCCGCCTGGGTGGCTCAGTTGACTAAGAGGCTGACCTCAGATCATGATCTTGTGGTCGTGGGATCAAGCCCCATGTCTCTGAGTGAAGAGCCTGCTTCAGATTCTCTCTCTTTCCTCAAATAAATAAAATCTTCTTTAAAAAAAAAATCTCAACATAGGAATTTGGGGGGAACACATTCAGTCTGTAGCATTCCATCTGTACAGTTCATAGGTTTAGACAACTTCGCAATGATATATACCCATCGTTATAAATCAGAGTAGTTTCACTGCCCGAAGACTTCTCTATGCTCTATCGGTCCCTCCCTGTCCCCAGCCCCAGTTTTTAATTCCGAACTGTGTACTGAGTGTGGCAGTTTAATCAGCGTTGCGCAGGAGAGGAATGAAAAGCTATGCTGGCACCACTTTGGGAGAAAGTTTATGGGGACTTTGAGGTGTGAGAGGACCCCCACCAAGCAAAGAGGACTGAAATTTGGCCCCTTTGGGCCAACGTGAAGACTTTACTTGGCTTCCTATAACGAGCAGCGCCCTCAGCAGGCCATTCGCACTTGCTGGCTGGTCACTCCCTGGCGGTTTGCCTGTCCCGCCTGTGTTAAAGAGAACACCAGTTTGGGGGAAGCACACATATCTGGTGCTCTCTGAAAGGGTCTCCCCTGTCCCCTTCCTCCATGGGCTGACTGAACCTGTCAAATCTGCTGCACATCTTTACTACGCTTCTGGCAAAAGGCCCATGCATTGGGGGTTGGAATCATTCAGACTTAGTGGCAGATGCTAAGCTGGGTTTGTCACCTTTGCGTGGAAGGAGGAGGCAGACAGTACCAATGAAGGAATAATGACTTGTCACCATAAAGTGAAGAGGCAGGTTTTCTTGTTTGTTTAGCAAATTGATTTTAAAGGCAGTTACCAAAGAGAAGCTTTAGAGATGTCTAGAGCAGTAAGAGTGTCACCGCAGTCACTGCACATTCCCAGAATGATGCATTTCAAAGACAGCTAATTTGGATATACGTGTTCTGCTCTAGTTCTTAAAAGAGTTTATATGTAGTTTTGTCTGATTTATTGTTAAAATTATTTAAAACTGTAATGTTCTAGAGATAGTTCTGTTTAGTATGAGGAAATGTTTGTGACCCGTGGCTTAGACGAATTAGCTCTTTCTCTCTTTACATTTTGGACAAAACAGTTTTGCAAAGGGTGACAGCTCCCATGCCTGTTACATTAACTCAAGCATGCCTTAGGATACGAGGTAAAGCCAGCAGAACAACCAGAGGCCTTCCTTTGTCCTAGTCTGCAGTGGCTTTTCCGGAACATCTGTTTGGTCCCATGCCTGACAGTGTGCTAGATGCTGGAGATGCAGATTGGACAGGATAAAGTCAGTCTCTGTCATGGGGGAGTTCACAGTGCAGGGAGGAAAAGATACTAATCCCTGCACATTGAGATAAAGCCTGTCAGTGAAAAGCTCAAGATGTCTTGAGAGACAAAAAGCAAGAGCTAATTCAGGTTGAGTTCAGGAAATGACTTGTAAGCTGATAACTAAAAGGTGAGTTAGGAGAAGAGTATTGCCAGCACAGGGAACAGAATGTGCAAAGGGCTTGAAACAAGTGTGAAAGAAATCCAAAGAAGGTCAGCGTCCCTAGAGCTCAGAATGGAAGGAATAGAGTTGCACAGGATTAAACTGCAAAGGCAGGGCGTGGCCATGCAGTGAGGCCCCAAAGCACATTAAGGTTATCATTTTAAAATTATAGGTACAACTGAAGTCATGCATACATGAGGAATAGGTAGAACTGGACCATCCCATATCCAAGGAGGGTAGAGGGGGGTAGGTTTCACACCTTACTGGAGACTTTAGGCTTTTTCAGATAAAACTTGGGTTCAAATCCTGGTTTTGCTCTTTGCCAGCTATGTGACCTCAGTTTCTTGGAAAATCGGTGTGATAATAGCAAATACAATAGTAGCGATCAAAAGACCTATATCAGGCCCATGTACGGTACCAGACATCTGATAAGCTCTCGATATCGAATGGTAATAGAAATAATAGTAGTCTTCTTTGTCGGTGTTATTATGTACTTGAGGAATTGAAACAAGTGTAAGTGGGCAGAGGAATAAATAAACTGTCCGGCCCTGAAGTAGGAAAGGGATAAATCGAAGAGTCTGTACTGAGAATCAAAGAGAGGCACCCCCAAAATTACACTCACTTCATTGTCTTTGTGATGGAAGACTCGGAAAGCCTAGTAGTAGGACTAGAATACTTTCATTCCTTTTCCTCCTGGCGTTTTTACTTTGTGGAATCACAGTTAAATAGCTTGTATGTAAGAGTTTAGAAAGCAAACATGGGGGATTAGTGTGAATGGTCATTAGAGATATTTGAAAATCCCTGAACTATAATTAACCAGTGCATTTTGCATTACTCATTTTCTCAAGGAAAAACTGTTGGAGACTATAACTTTTTTTTTTTTTTTTTGAGATAGGAAAAAATTGCTAACCTGACCTGCTTCGTGGTGATTCAGTCTTTTCCCATTTTGCTCCTTAAAACAAACCAAGAAGCCAGATGTTTAGTTGCCTATGATGAAAGCCATTTCCTTAGAAATCCTGGATGAAAGAAAAAGTGCTTCTCTAGAATGGCAGGGTCTGTTTAAAGGTAATCATGACCTGATTCAGGCAATAGGATGTGGTGGTAAGAATGTTGCTCCTAGCAACGAAGAGCACTTATAGATATGTTCATTTTCAAAAATAAGCCTCTAGTAATAAGTGTGTGTGGAATTTTCCTGTTCACTCTACTGAGTGTTCTTTTTTTCAGCGGTTGTGTGGACCTAAGTCATACTCAGTTTGGTAGGCTTATCACCTTTCAAATGCTTTTGTTTGCTTCAAAATCCTCCATTTCTTTCCTAGAGTGGTTTTTACCTGTTAACACCCTCTTTTTTCTTTCTGTGAATTAAAATTGAACTTAAGGGTGACAAGGTACTAAGAAAGAAGTCCTCAGTTCCCCCATAGCTATAAATAGCAGGATGAAATCAGTGATTTTTAGTTGTCATTATTTGGAAAGGTAAAAATGAAATAAGAAATTTCTAATAAGTTTATGTGTTGGTTGAATTTACTCCCCCTGACTATTGTTAGTAACTGAAATGTTGAGTGTAAAGCTTTGAAACATGAGGGGGAAGCTAGTAATTTTGACCATTTTTCTCTCTGTTCTTGATTTCATAAAGTAAAATGTATGAATAATTCATACATTTTAATATTCATACGTTAAAATGTATGAATAGTTCAGAAATCCAAATAAAACAGCCGTACCTAAAATTTATCTTTTCCAAGGATGCAAAGTAAGAAATTTTTATTTACTTATTATCCGAAGATATTCTATTCATAGAATCCAAAGATTCTATGTTGTACTGTTCTCTTCTTCATCATGGGCTGCTTTTGAGATTTTTTTTTTAAAGGAATTTTATGTAGATCGTAAAATTATATAACTGATCAATAGTTTTAAAAAACACTTGGAATGCCATAATTAGACATGAGCCTGTCAATAGAGTTAAAGATCCTGAGACTGTCTTCTCTTAAAAATTTTTTCTTCCATCTCTGATTCCAAATTTTCATTCTTTTAAAGGCTATAAAGACAATTTTGTTTGTGGAGTTTCCTGGAACAGAGTCTGTTGAAACAGTGATCTCTGTGATAAATTGATCATCAGGCAAATACAGTGAATTCTTTTGTCACTCCCTCTTATCTTGCCTGTGACTTCTGGTTTCTTACAAAACATTTATTTAAATATAGTAAAAAGGAAAAACACTGGAGGGAAGTCATAAGGAGTACAGTTCTAATTACTACTGTGCCATGTGACCTCAAGTAAATCATTTAACCTCTCTGGGCCAAGTTTGAGCAGTGAATTGAGAGAAGTAGACTTTGCTATCTCTGAGTCCATTCTGGGATGATTAGAATGTCAATCCTGATTTTGTGGAGTTTCAGAGAGAATTACAACTTGTTTCTCTCTTAGCTACAATGTGTTATTAAAGTCTTAAGTCTCCCTTGTAGGTAGAAAAGAAACAAATTTTCATGGAGAGGTAGTGCTGGTGGCAATTTGACTTAATTTTGGACTCTCCCAGATGAAAACCACAGTTTTTCTAGCCATAGTGATCTTGCCTTTGTCTTACCATTCATAATGTGCCAGACACTCTTTAGGCACTGAAATAGAATGTATTATATAATACAGTGGTTTTAAACTTGGCACATCTCTGTATTTTAATGATTTTTTTCATACTAAGCTATTCCTATTTAGAGGTGCACACAAAATCGATGAAAATTCACATAATCCTTTGCTAATTTTGTTTTATTGTTAAATAATGTTTTCATCACTAATGGGAATTTCAATATAGAGAACACAAAATATAAATGTGGAGGGGCCTCTCGTCCTAAACAATTCTTTCATTTTTCCTGGAACCTTACAATGCTAATGAATCTGTCAGTTTAGGTTATAAGAGGGTTTGCGCCTCATGTATGTTATCTGTGGTTCCTCTGGCATCAACAGTATTCACCAGTTTCTTAACATAGACCCATATAGGACATCTTTTATTTGTAATCCTTCATTTCTAACTAGTCAGTTTATTAATAACAGTTGTATAGGGGCATCTGGGTGGGTCAGTTGGTTGGGTGTCCAACTCTTGATTTTGGCCCAGGTCATGGTCTCAGTTTTGTGAGGTGGAGCCCTGCTTCGGATTCTCTCTCTCTCTCTCTCTCTCTCTCTCTCTCTCTCTTTCTCTCTTTCTCTCTCTCCCCCCCCCTCCTTGCTCTCCCCTGCCAAACAAATAAATAAAAATAATTTTGAAAATGAAAATTATATAATCACTCTAAGGACAGAACTTCGTTTTCTTAACTTCGGAGAGTTATAGTTCTCCCTTCTTCCGCTCTCCTGCCCTCCTCTCCGCTCGCTTCCCCAAGTTCCATAACTTCCCCTTCATCCCTCTGTCCGTCTCTCCCGCACCCTCTAACAGTTCTAAATCCTTAAGGTCCAGGTTCCACTGGCCAGTATTTTCACACTCTCCTAGAATAGCACAGAATTGATTGACCATCAGAAAGCACTTCCCAATCCACTTGCCAACTGTGGTGTGATTTCAATGTACAGCGTAGTCAGATATCTCTTGGTAAACTCTGTGTTCTGTCTAATGTACTTCTGCCTAATGTAACTAAGAAGTTAAAGTGTTGCATTAAAGAAGACCCTGATGTAATCAAAGCCAAGAAATTCAATAAACTAAACCAGTGAGTTGAGAACTTAACAAAGTGTGGCAGATTCTTTCAACCCTCATGGCTGGGCCAAGGTCAAAAAAGTTGGCCATACATGAATGAAGTAGCTAGTATGTGGTTCACAAACCAGTTCACAAAGACCAGTTATGAGTTGCGATACCTCCGGTCTGGCAGTATTGTTGCTAATAAATAAAAAGTAGCACTTGGAACTTTTTTGACTCAATACTGCTGAATCCCCTACCCCGAGAAAATTCCTGACACACAGTAGGCCCACAGAAGGTATTTGTTGAAAACAGTGAATCTTCTGACTTTATCAGCATCTGATTAGGATTTTTTTTGTCCATTTCTTATGTGAGGACATTTAAAAATATTCACTCATCATAAGTGGAATAAAATTCAGTGAAGAAGGATGTACCTATAGGTTCCTTTCCTAAATAGAAAATGAATGAACTTTTATTTCCATGTTAACATCTGCCTCTTCTAAGAACTCAGTACTCTGTCAAAAACAACAGATGATCTAGTTGGCATGGGGAAATGTATGGTTGAAAGATTTAGTGTGAGTTGGTCTGTTATTAATAAAAAATTCATCGAACTGCTTTGTTTTGTTATTTATATTCTGATTCCCTTTGTGTTCTCCATGTATACCGGTTTCCATTAGTAGCAGCACCAGAAGGGAGGTAATGGGGGCTCCTCTACCCCACGGCCACAGGTGGGGAGTGTTTGTCTTCCGAGGACCCCAGATCAGCCTGGATTTCTTTGTCCTCCCATCCCTCCAGACCTGTCTTGCCTTCTCTCATAATCACAGATGTTCACAGGTCTGGTCTTTTTAATCTGATCCTGGGGAAAGAGAAGGCAGATTCACAGAAAGGTAGCGGGGGTAAACTTTGGCTCATATCCATCCTCACTAGCCTACCCCGAGACCCAGTCCCACTCCTCTCTCTATTCCCCCTTCCACTCGTCACCTCCTTACCCCTGTCCGCATACCTCCACGTTCCCATTCAACCTGTCAACCCAACCCCTTAGTTCTGCTCCTCCTCTCCTGAATCTGTGGCCCTCTTAAAGGGCACTCCACAGCCCTGCCTTAGGGAGCCTACACCCTCATTTCCTCCCACAGTGACGGGCAGTGAGGAGGACAGGACTCCCACTGACAGACCAGTGTCCCACTGACAGCTCAAGAAGATGGGTTCCTCCCACCCCGTGTGGGATTGGCCGGGGATGCATTTTCCCAGTATCCTGTAGCACTCTTGGCCCTGCCTTAGTATTATCGGAGCTTAAATCAGGTTTTGTGTGCGGATCTGGCGACTTACTCCCCAATTGTAATCTTGTTTTTCCTGGGAAAATGATAAAGTTTTGAAGACCTGACTAATAAGTGAACTTTTGCAACACCAAAAGTTTGTAAATTGGTGCCTGCCTGTTTTCTGATAAGACGTGTCCTGCAGCTGCTGGGAAGGGCTTTGCTTGGCTTGAGGGTTGAGAGGGGAAAGGGTGTTGTTGGTTTTGTTTTTAACACTGAGAATACTTAGCTCTAAAAGCAGTTTTGAATCATCTTGATTTATACTATATCTCCACTTAACTTTGAGCGTTTTAAATCTAATGCATTTGCACTGAAAAACGAAAAACATGTATTTCAGATACAGATAATTCCCTAAATCTACATATCAACAGCTGTGTACCTCCACTGAGGAAAAGATTCCTTTTCACAAGCAATTCTTTATGGCATGGAAACTAATATTTTAATCCATCTTTACAAAGAATGTGCTAAGAGTTTTAACATAGGGTGGCTGGTCAGGTTTAAACTATGGGATCTATTAAATCATGCTGAACAAAATTTGGGGTTTTTGTGTTAGTGATGTTTTCTGTTTAAGTAAGAGGGCTGATAAAAAAGGGAAGTAGTTGCTTTAGATATACTTAATTTTCATTTTTCAAGTATTAATTAGAATATTTATTACGCAGGTTTCTAGGACATTGAATGGTTAATTAAGGTCATCCTTGAAATAACGATCTCCACACTTCCTGGTCCAACTTCGCCAAATGAAGTGTGACTCATAAACTTGGTTGAATCGTATGAAACTCGTGTCAGATGGACCCTTTGGTACACACTGTAAAGCTTTTCGTGGAAAATATCTGAACCTTTATTACTGTATCATTTGTATCTGAGTCAAACTAGAGCCAAGAACTGTAATTATTGTTCTCCTGCTTGCATCATATAGTTCTATTTAGGTCTTCTCTGCTGATAAATTTGAGTCAGATTAATGAGTAATAAATCCAAAGATAACCTTTTAAAACCATTGGAGAGCTAAGAAAGGGAATATATAACAGTGATTAAAAAGGGTATGTGACTAAGGCACTGAAATGGTGTTCAGGTGCTTCTTTCTAGTTTAACACAGTGGAATGAAAATTACTTCCTAGTTACATTAAAATAGCATCATTGATTACTTTCAACGTTTTTTAAATAATGTAAGGAAATATAACAGTGCACCATAAAAATTAAAAGTTCGAATGTCAGAAGTACCAGACGTTCAGCCAAAAGACTGGAAACTTAATTGAAGATACAGATACGTAGGTAAAGGTTTGTGTCAACTTCCTCACACACTGTTTTGCTCATGTTTGCTCTCTTTCCAGTGAAAAATAGGCATGCCCTTCGAAAACAGAGTACATTTATCAAAACGTAGGAACTTACCTAATAAATTGTAATTTTATTAAAAACATCATGCTTTACATTCCTGATGTGCCATAAAACTTAATGTGGAACAGAAATGTAAAACCTTCACCAGTTGGATGTCATGTGTATTTTGAAACCAGTAGGCCATTGCTTGGTTTGTTTCTACAGTATGCATTTTGATGTTTTTATAACTCATGTTATCTTTTTATTGCATAAAATAGAAATGAAAACTCTTCCGTTTATAGTTTGCCAAACAATGAAGGACAGACGTCCAAATAAGAACTTTAAAAAGTGGCCCACAGCCTACAAGAGTTAACATGTAAAGCTATTTTTAAAACTGCATTTAAATACTGTTTTTAAGTTTCCTAGAGCAAAGGGGTTTTGTGTTTAGTTTGAAGCAGTATCAGCCAGAACACATCTTTAGGCAGAAATACCGACATCCACAAGTTTGAATAGAAATGTTTAGCCTTCCTTAAACCTAAATTAAATGTCTTTGGATCCATTTTTTTAAATATCTTTAAAGACACTGGCTCTGTTTTTAAAGGACTTGGGGCAAGAATGTTCTAATATTAGTCAAAAGTCCTCATCAGTATGGTATAAGAGTAGTTCTATTGAGGTTGGAGTGTTATGGGTTATTTTATTTCTTACTTTCCAAACTGTAAAGTGGTTATATTACTTTCATAAATAGACTTTTTTATGTCTCCATGTGTATATATATTTAGGGAGGAGAGAGACTCTGAATGACTCATTCTGAAAAAAGAGGGGGAGGATTTTAACTTTTCAGATAGCTTTTCATTTCTTTTCATTTCTTCAGTGAATGTTGCCAGATACGGTACATAAAAAGTGTTCCCTTTCTCTTAACTATGTCTCCTTGCTGTCAAGGTGTAAATCAGAAAGTCCAAGTTTCTTTTCTCCCACTTCATAAACAAGACTTGGTTGGTTCTGCTTCAGACGCTTGGAGTCCTGCCAAAGTTGTCATGATGATGTCAGCTTACCAAGAATGTTCACATTTCTCATGCTGTGTTCACATTCCCTGGACTCAAGCAAATGTCCTTTTTGAGCTCATTGAAGTTTTAGGGTTGGATTTTAAAAAGCATGCATTGTTTTCAGTACTTTATGCTACCTTTTCAAAATCAAGGACCCATTTTTAACCGCATGACAGTTTGGAGGCCCACGCCACAACATTTTGTATTGGTTGGTTAAGGAAATATGAAATGACCAAAAGTTTATCAGGTGGTAAAACCAGTAAGATTTGCTAATCTAATAAGTGGAATTTTGATGAATTTAGTATTCTCTCATTCAGCAAATACGTTGTCTCTATTTATAATACATTTTTATAATATTTATTGATTTTTAAATTTTTATAAGGAACAGTGGCTTCTACCTATTTTTGGAAAGAGATCCTTATATGTAAAAGTTATTCAGTGTACACAATTTTCAGGTGTCTTATGATATTTCTTGGTTATTGGTTAGCTGATTGGAAACCATTGTGCTCAAGATAATTATTTTTAATTGTTCAATTAATAATTTCAGCCTGTAAGACAAAACATTAGAAAACCCTGACAGCTTTGGAAGATTTAGAGAAATGGCTACAGTTGAAGGGTGTAGTTTGATTTTGTATGTACTGGTTCTAGTAAACTTAATGGACTTATCATTTATAGAGAAATTATGAAGACCATAAAGAGTTCAGTCCCTCCACCTTTTAAAATGTGTATAAGTTCAAATTGGTGGACTTTCAGAGAACCAAGGTTTAAAATAAAACCGATTTTATTTTATATCTACTACATTTGATCTAGTAATCTGATGTAATCCAAAGCAGTGTGTAGAATTTTAGTTCTGAAATGATCCTTGAAGAACATAGAGTCTGACTCAAATTTTATAGGAAAGTCCTGGATAACTGAATAATTCTGGGCAGATTAACTGCATGTTAGGATGTTTGGAATAAATATGATAAATTCTGTGAAGTTTATTTGTCCTCAGACATGATTCTTTATAATTACCAAACAGATGATGTCTATATGACTTTCTTAGAGTTCATGTATGTTAATGGCCTAATTAACCTTAAAAATAAAATGCCAGTTAGTTGATATTGATATCATAAATATATTTGACTTCTCTTATATCCTCTCATTTGAGTTGGTGAGTTACATATTTACGAGGTGGGAAAGAGAAGTGTCCTTTAATATTAATGTTTAAATTGACTTTTGGTTGACTTTCTTGGCTGATGTTAGATACTAACTGTTCTTCATTTCTCTTATGGTAATGTGAGGTATAAATAGTTTTCTTCCAAGCCCCAAATTTTTAATTCATTCAAAATAATGGAACTTCTTGAGACAGATTTACTAGCCAAAACTAGGACAAATGGTGTTAATTATGGTTACAACCCTGGCTCTCTGCCCTTTGTTCTCATTGAGCAACATAACATATCCTTTTGATAATTTGTACAGCATTCTCTTGTGGCTTTTCACGAAAGTTTTAAAGCAGGTTTGAACTAGATAAATTAAAGTCTAGTTTGAATTCAGCGATTTTTAAATCTCTATTTTAAGAAATAATTGCAGATTCCAAAAGTAGTTTTCAAATTAGCAAGGAGGCCTGGACCAACGTTTCATTCCTGTCTTAGAATCACGGTCTTTGGAATTTCAAGAGTGAATTTGCAGAGCTAGAGAGGGACCTGAAGCCCAGCCATATCAAACTTCCAGATCTTACCTTCCCTGAAATTAACTCGTGGCAGTAACAGCTCAAAATTAGGGAGTACTTAAGGTGTACTTATATAATGGAATACCATAGAGGTCTTTAAGCAAATGAGATACTTACATGGCATGAAAGGTTAGGCAAGAGAAGTCTCTACACTGCACAGTTTGTTGTTCGTTACAACCATTGTCTGTGGACAAGCACTGTCTTACACACCCCATTATGCTCCTTTTTCCCACTTTGATATATTGTGCAGCATACATAATGTTTTTTTTTTAATTGACCTTGATTGGGTTTGCCTGTGATTTTGAGTTCAAGTGGTTGATTTTTTTAAGCATCTCATGGCACTTCCTAAAGAAGAAAGATCCCTTTTCTTCTGCAAGACATCTCCCCAAATTGACACACAAACTCATTCCCTGTCACCCGATTAACTACCGTTTCCTCCATTCACCTTTGAAAAGACTGGTTTTCTGAGTTTGGCTACATTTCCTATTTCTGATTTTCTTATTTCCAGTGGGGGCTCCTTCTTGACCCCTATCGCGCACAAGCGGCTGATGGGAAGCTGGGAGATTCTTCTTGTTCAGCTAGGAGAGGGGGCTTCCCTTGGCTACAGAGCAATGCTTTCTGTAGACCAGAGCAACCATGTGTGTTTGTTACAATGTTCTTGTCACTAAACTTGATTCGTACATTCTCTCAGCTATCTTATGCTTCTTATCCTTAACTGTCTGAAAATC
This sequence comes from Mustela nigripes, assembly GCF_022355385.1. Lineage (NCBI taxonomy): Eukaryota > Metazoa > Chordata > Mammalia > Carnivora > Mustelidae > Mustela > Mustela nigripes. Next base: position 52,188,057 of record NC_081564.1, on the reverse strand, counting down.
ACTGTTGTTTTTTTTTTTTAATTGTAGTGCACTGCTAGCAGCTGGAGACACAATGTATGCATAGTTCCTTCAAGTAAAAGCTTCAGACCTGGCTCTCTCAGGGTGGGCTTATATTCAGACATCTCCAAATTCTGTTTCCAAACAGCAGTGTAGTGTAAACAAAGTGGAGACTGAGTTCCAATTGAATGGAGATGCTGCCTACACTGTATCTCCTCCCTCTTTAACCCTGGCACCGACCTCCTTCCCCATGGTGGGAAGTTCCTTTCAGATCTGTTGCCTTTCACAGGGCCTTTTCCCCCCTGCAGTTCACCTCTACCTTATAAATATTCTTCTGATGTTAAGGTTGTGTTTTGGGAACCTTATTAGAAGTTTTTGAGTCAGATGCTATGAAGTTCTCCAAAATCAAATGAGTCCCTTCAGTATCTGAAACACAACGAGGAGTAATAAGTTGATCATTTCTCTGATTCCCGTAACATTAATGCAACAAAAAAAATAAGCAGAACAATAAGCCATTTGTTCTCCTGTCACCAAAGGAGAGCCCAAATCCTTGCGTTTTATTGGAATTTTATTTCTGTATAGAGTCCGAAACAAAAGAACCATCAACCAGGACTTGGACACATTCTTCATATGGCGATATTCTAATAATATCATCACTTTATAAGATGATTTGCTTTACATTGATGAAGCTTTGCAGACTACCTAAAGGAATTCTCCTAAAAGAATGGTATTGTGAGTTTGTATTGCTAGATGTAAGATGTTTTATTTTGTGTAAAAGTATCCCTTAGTGTTTGTATCTTGTTGTTAGCATTTAAAATTCTATACTTGCTTAACTTTGCTTCTTTTCCAGTTTTGTTTATAATTAAGCAATATGTTGATATTGATCTTGTCAACCTTTGATCAACATGGCAGTTTATGCAGGGACTGTCAGACTTTAACCCAAGTCAGAGTTAAAATAAAACCAGACCAGAGTGTAATATAATGTAGACCTAATATGATCTTAGTGGCAAGCACATCCAGTGTTTAGACCCCTGGGAAGATTAACCGCTGGACCGCATCTAATCTGCTTTTGGCTGGCTGGACCCTTCCTCTGACTACCTAAGTCCACAGTGCCATCATCACCTGAATCTGAGACCCAGGCCACATTGTCCCCAGTGTCATTTTCATCACCTTTGCAAGTAAATCCCAGTCAGAAATTTATCACTTACTTTTCATCTTGAGAACTAAATAAGCCTTTGCTTTTTTGAGCACATTTAACCAGAAACTGTTATTTTTTATGCCCATTGCAAGTTCAACCAGATTAGCATTGCCTTATCCAGGTTGTAGTGAGACTTCTTAAAGGTTTTCTTGTTTTTCAGTCTCCTGAAGAACCAAGCATAGATTAAGATGAAATTATTTGTCCTTTTTTATGTCGTGATTTTTTTGTTTTACTGGTTTGTCATTAAATGGTATTTCTAGTTATCAGTTTAAAAACTTGCCAAATTTACTGTGGGTTCAGATTTGATCAATTTCATTAGATGAAGTATGATCAGTGAAAAGATTGCCCCTGCTTCGATAGTTATACTGGATACCTAACAGCGGTCTTCTAGAACATAGACATTTCACTAATTTGTTGTCATTTTAACCTTTTCACAAATGCTATGACTTCATAATTAATTTTTCTCTGGGTAATGAAGAGTTAACTGTGCATTTATTTGATTTGCTTGTACATTTTACTTGTCTGGTTTGCTTATAGACTATTATTTTATTGCAGACCTTTTACTGGCTCTCTGACCTGTCACTTCATTACGACAAATTTAAGCATATGTATATGCATGTGTTTTATCATTTGGTAGTGTTTTATTTTTAAAGATTTGTTTATTTGAGAGAGAGAGACAGAACGCATGGGTGGGGGGAAGGGCAGAGGGAGAGACTCTTCAAGCGACTCCCCACTGAGCGTGGAACCGAATGTGGGGCCTAAATGTGGGGCCTCCATGTCACGACCCATGAGAGCATGACCTGAGCTGAAACCAAGAGCCAGACGCTTAACTGACTGAGCCACCCAGGCACCCCTGGTAGTGTTTTATTTTTTAAATGGTTTTGTATTAGAAATCTTTAAGCTTAATTTTTTACCCGTATAATTTAATTTCCCTGAAATTCTGGAAGTAATTAGGCATTTCTAGATATAGTAAATTGCTGTTTATTCAGCATGGTGACTGCTTAACTTCTTTTTTCCATTTAACATGATTAGACATAATTATTGATAATTTCTGTGAAGAAGCCAGCAGCGCCAGCCCAGGTTTTAACAAGAATGTAGCCTTTCCAGTCTAAGTCTAGTTGTATATCTGGGTCCCAAAAGAGATCAAATCCAAAAGAAACGAAGTCTGACAGATGGGGTCTGGAGGTGGGATGGGGGAGGCAGCACAGTTGTGTGAATATAATACAGAGGTGATATTAATACCAGTTACCAGAAGGCATTTCCAAGACTTCCTCCAGGGTAGGATGTGAGAAGACCAGAACAGGATGCACACAGGCCCCTGGAGACCTGAACCTTGCCAGAAACAGAGCCGGAGATGATCCAAAGACTGCCTTTGTGCCCAGGAAGGAACTGGAGAACCCCCTGGCCCAGTGCTAGGAATGGGTGGGAACCAGGACGCGGCTTCTGTATGTAGGCATTGGGCAGAAGAGCTGGGAGTGGGAGGCGCCCATGAATATCCTGGACTGCTGCCTTCAGCAGGCCACTGGGGGCGGAGGGTGGCTCGCTGACACTGGGTGTCTTTCTAAGCTGAGATGGATCTAGACGCCGTGTAAGTTGGCAGCTGCCGTTTCCTCTGAAGATGATGTAAACGCATGTTAGGCAAGTGGTAATATGTTATATTAAAATATGTAATAGTCTGGAACCTGTGAGATGGATTATATGAAGTGCAGGTTGGGTTTGGTTTTCTTTTAACTAGCATGATTTAAAAGTGCTCTTGTGAAAAATTCTAAAATTTGTATGGAACCACAAAGGACGATGAATAGCCAAATCAGTCTTGAGAAGGAAGAACAAAGCTGGAGGTGTATCACACTTCCTGATTTCAAAGTATATTAAAAAGCCACAGTAATTAAAATAGTTTGGAACTGGCATAAGGACAGACATACAGACCAGTGGAACAGAATAGAGAGCCCAGTGGGATGCCTGGTGGCTCAGTTGGTTGAGCAGCTGCCTTCTGCTCAGGTTGTGATCCCAGCGTCCTGGGATCGTGTCCCACATTGGGCTCCTTGCTCGGCAGGGAGCGTGCTTCTCCCTCTGCCTCTGCCTGCCATTCTGTCTGCCTGTGCTCACTCTCCCCCCCCCCCCCCCCCGAAAAAAAAATAAAATCTTAAAAAAAAAAAAAAAAGAATAGAGAACCCAGAAATAAAGTCATGCATACACAGTCAATTGGTCTTTGTCAGGGATGCCAAGAATCACAACAGAGAAAGGATCGTCTCTTCAACAAATAGTGCCGGGAGAACTAGATACACCAGCAAAAGAATGAAATTGTACCCCTACATCACACCATACACAAAACACAACTGGAAATGAATTAGAGACTTAATTTAAACACAAGACCTGAAACTGTAAAACTCTTGGAAGGAACATAGAGGCAAAGCTTCTGGACATTGATCTTAGCAGTGATTTTCATGGATATGACACCAAAAGTATAGACAACAGAGACAAAAATAGACAAGTGGGACTCAATCAAATTAAAACTTATGCATGGCGAAGGAAGCCACAGAGTGCAACGGCAATCTATAGAATCTATAGAATGGGAGAAAGTATTTGCACACCGATTATTCACTGGTCTGGATAGCTTGAGTCCCTACCCAGCACTAGCTTGCAACTACATGACCTCAGGCAGGGTACGTAAACGTAACCTTTTTGTACCTTGTTACTGATGATCATGAGAGCAGGAAGGCACTTGGAAAGTGCCCAGCAGCTAGTTCGTACTATGTGTTTGTTGTTATTATTTATTTTCCTCTCTATTGTTGAGTTGTTCAAATAACATACTTTGCCTTTACAGTGCATTTAATAAAAATTTGTTTTTTGTTTTTAAAGAGAGGGGAGTGTAAATAGTGAGGAAGAGGGAGAGGAAGATAGTCTTTTTTGTTGTTGTTGTTCCTCTGTTTTATTTGAGAGTGGGTAGGGCAGGGGGAGAGGGAGAGAGAGAATCTCAACCAGAGTCTGTGCTGAGCATGGAGCCCAATGTGGGGTTCATTCTCAATGACCCTGAGATCAGCACCTGAGCTGAAATAACCTCAGAGCACTTTTTCTTTGCAGCATTTATCCCAGTCGTAATTACATATTTCTTTGGGCTATTGTTTGTTGAATAACTGACACCGTGGGGGCACCTGAGTGGCTCAGTCAGTTAAGTTTCTGCCTTCAGCTCAGTTCGTGATCCCAGGGTCCTGGGATCCAGCTCTGCATCCAGCTGTCTGCTCTGGCGGGAACCTGCTTCTCCCTCTCCCTTGTGCTCTCTCTCTCTGTTACATAAATAAATAAAATCTTAAAAAAAATAATAACTGACACCCTGTCCAACCCCATCCCTTGACGAGAACCTCGAAAGGGCCAACACTGTCTGTGTGACTCACCATGCTGCCCCCAGTGCCTAGGACAGCATTTTGCCAAACTGAGAAGGAAAAGGGTGTCCCCAGAACCAAGAATGCTGGTCGGTGTGGAGAGATCTGGGCTCCATGAAGGCTTGGCAGAAGTGATGCTAGAGAGGAGGGAGCTGTTATATTTTGAAGGATAATGTCATTCCTGCCAAGGATTTTGAATTGTATGCAGATGTTTTTGAGCTGGTGAAGGATTTTAGCCAGGGCCATGACTATGGAATCAGATTGCATTTTATTTATTTTTAATTTTTTAAAAGATTTTATTTATTCCTTTGAGACACACACACACACACACACACACACACACACACACACACAGAGTAGAGCACAAGTAGGGGGAACAGCAGGTAGAGGGAGAAACAGAGACCCACTGAGCAGGGAGTCCGATGTGGGACTCGATCCCAGGACCTGGAGATCATGACCTGAGCCGAAGGTAGATGCTTAACCATCTGAGCCCCCCAGGCCCCCCAGATTGCATTTTAGAGTGCTCGTCCCAACACCACTGTGATGGGTGGATGGGTGGGTGGGTAGAGTTCAGAATCCAAGAGATGAACATATCTCAATATATATTGAGAGTCAGAACTTAGGCAGCAGGGCTGGAACGAAGGGAACAGCTTCAGGAAATATTCATATGAACAACTGATATTACTATGTGATGGGGGAGATGTGGCGCCATATGGTGAGGATGACGTCCAGTCCTCCCTCCTGGTTTTATTACCTTATGGATTTTCACTTTTGTTTGGGAAGTTAAGAAGCAGAGGGGAAAAGTCAGATTAGAGAGAGAAATCCTATGAAATGAGATTTGTGTGTGCTCCCTGTCTGTGAGGCATCGTCAGCGACTTGTCTAGTGGAGGCTCAGGCAGGCGGGGCTGGAGAGAAGGCCTTAGGAGATACAGGTCTGTAAGGATGGAGTGGTTCCGGCAGCAGCCCTCCCCTCAGGCCTGCAGCCCAAGCCCATCATCTTCTGTGAAGAAAACTTCTGTCTCCAGGGTTTCCAGTTTCTTAAAGTCCTGCATAAAAGACATCCCCTACAGCAGTGTTGCATCAGCCCCCCCAGAGATCTCCTGGCAGTACCAGGACCAGGCTTCCACAGAACAGATGTACAGGAATCCTAGTAGGTATGCTTCTGGAGCTGTTCATCCTGGTGCATCGGACTAGCATTCACGTCAACATCTGGAGTGAAAGCAAAGGACAACATGAAGTAAATCTTCATGGCTTAGTGTTAAAACTAAGGAGGGTGACACTGAATATGTTGGGCTTCTCCAAAGAAATAGCAGTAGGGTATTTGTGTGTACAGAGAGGGAGAGATAGATAGCTTTCAGAGAATTTGTGAAGGCTCACAGTCCTTCAGGGTAGGCCAGTGGGCTGAAGATACAGAGAAGAGTTGCATTTCAAGACCAGAGAGTCTGTTGGGAGAATCTCCTTCTCAAGGAACCGCCACCTTTTTCTGAATGCCTTCAACTGATGGGATGAGGCCCACCACATTATGGGGAGCAATGTGCTTTACTTATTGTGTGCTGACGTAAATGTTAATTGCATCGCCAAAAATACCTTTACAGAAATACCTACAGTAATCATTGACCAAATAACTGGGAACCATGTTTGAACCAAACTGACACAAAATTAACCATCACCCCTATTAAGCTGTCCTTGCCTGTGTCATTAGCCTGCTGCAGGAACGCTCTGGTCTACTGCTGGTCTGCATAAGACAGCCTTTGTGGGAGGTTCAGACTTCAGTGTGATCATCTAGAGCATACATGTGAAGTACCCAAAATATCCAAAATTTTGAGATCCTTAAAGAATCAGAGGCCCTTGTTAGTTATCCTAGTTCAGGAACTTTGTTATTGCTTTGGAGGTATTTAAGCATCATAATTTCTGTGTTCTGTTTTGCAGTTGGCATTGCCTTTCAAAAGCAGAGCACACACACACTCACACACTGAAATCAGCAGTTCATGTGTTTTTCCATCTTACAGAGAAGAAAACTGAGGCTGGCAACATTAGGTTCCATGCCCAATTAGTGGCTATTAAGTGGCTAGTTTGAACCTAGGTCCTTTCACTTTAAATTGAACCATTCCTTCCCTCTGGACCCCGCCCCCAACCTTATCCCTACAGGAGAAGAAAGGTGGGTGCAGAGAATGAATACTTAGAGAACTCCTACCTGAATTCAGGATAGGAGGGAGAAAAATTTTACCAGATGATGTGCCTTTTTTGGTCCCTCGAGGTTGTGAGTATTTCAAGTTAGAGGAATTTAGGTTTGCAGTTCATTCCTTTCTAATTCTGCATTTTCGGTGACTATATTTGTGGACACATGAGGATCGAAACTTTAAAGAAACCAGCTCCTTCATCACTCTGGGTCCCTCTCCCCGCTGCCCCAGAGCATCTGAGCATGTTTTTACAGTCCCCAAGTTTGCCAGGTTTGGGTCTTGTGTCCTGGCTTCTTCCAGTTTGTTTGGTTAGTTAGCTAATGTGTTTTGCATTCAACCAAGGAAGTTCCAAATACTGCCTCTGAGAGAGCCAGCTAGGGTAGAAGTGCTGTCCAACTTAAGAGTGGCAGACTGGCTGAGTTCTCTGGGTGATGACTGAGCCACCCACTAATTTTAGGCTGGGAAAGCTTGGAGCACAGATGGATTTTTCAGTAGAAAATAACATCCTGCTAAGACATTCTATAACCCTTGGAAATATCTTCGGACTCTCTAGCTCTTGGCTGTTTTGAAGGTTCATATCCCTACCCATTATCATATTAAGTGTGGTAAAGACTTTAGTTTGGAAAATGCAACTTTCTACCTTAGATCATCTGGATCTCAAAGGTTATAAAAGCGAGGTCTTCCTTCTTTCCTATGACTAAGTAGAGGGAAGCAATGAGCCTCAGACAACCGTCTCCCCTGTAACTGGATAAGCTGAGTAGGAGCACACAGGCCGACAAAATTTTCTGGAGTTACCACTCCCAAGTTTGTATACCAGGTACGGGGTTGTAGTGCAAAGTGTGGCCATACTTAGGTTCACATTGTAAATTTTCAAGAACTTCCCTTACGTACATCATCTGCCTTGGTTTGTGGGGATGAAGTTTAAGTTTATTGCCAAAGCTGCATTTGATCTTGCCCAACAAATTGCATATGGCTTCATCAGTCCCAATTTTGACACCTTTTTGAACTTTTTGGAGCTTAAAAACAGACCATTAAAAATGTTTTCCAGGGGGACGCCTGAGTGGCTCAGTCAGTAAAGCATCTGCCTTCAGCTCAGGTCATGATCTCAGTGTCCTGGGATCGAGTCCCACATTGGCCTCCCTACTCAGTGGTAGTCGGCTTTTCCCTCTCTCTTTCCCTCTGCCTCTCCCCAGCTCCTGCTTGCTTTCTCCCTCTCTCTCAAATAAATAAATAAAGTCTTAAAAAAAAGTGTTTTCCAGGGATTGATTTCCCAAAGACAATACCAAAATTCAGTGATCTTTGCCTTGTATATAATCAATAGCTAATACTTCATAGCTTTGAACTTCTCCCTAGATTGTCTTATTGGATTTTCATGACCAATCTGTGCAGTAGGTAGAACAGCTAGTGTCATTACTCTTTTTTTTTCTTTTTTAACATGAAACCTTTCTCTCTCTTTTTTTTTTTTTTAAGGTTTTTTTATTTATTTGACAGAGAGAAATCACAAGTAGGCAGAGGCAGCCCGGGGGGGTGGAGAGGAAGCAGGCTCCCCGCTGAGCAGAAAGCCAGAGGCAGGGCTTGATCCCAGGACCCTGAGATCATGACCTGAACTGAAGGCAGAGGCTTAACCCACTGAGCCACCCAGGCACCCCTGTCATTACTCTTTTATAAAATAAGTGGAAACAGAGGAATAACATTCACATAAAGACCCCCTGGACTGTGTATTTTTAGCAGTTGCCATTTTGAGTCACCTGTGTTGAGTCTGGAAACTGATTCCAGCTGGCTGGATTGCACACATCTGCTATAGTATGATTTAATCCTCATAACTCCCTGTGAAGTCCCTGGTAGGGTTCTCACTTAGTAGATGAAGAAGGCAGGTTTCAGAGAAGTTCAGTCATCTGTCCAGGGTCCTGCTGCTGGTAAGTGGAACTCAGCTGGTCTGAAGCCCATGCTTTTTCTAGTCCTCAGGCTTCACCTCATTACAGTGTTCAGATTGATGTCATTAAGTTCTGTGACCATGTATGACCCACGTTTGATTTTTTAGTTCATTAGAGCATTCGAGTGGGAAATAGGCCAGAGCCAGTGCCTTTTGACCTGTTGCATCCTCTGATTGCTGTATGCTAACTTTAATAATGAAATGCCATAATGCATCTTTATGGCAGTCAAGGTGTCTTGGCTAAGAAGAAGGTATAACATGAGATTAAGATATTTAAATTCGGCAGGTATTTTTGGAGCACCAGTATTTGCTTGGTGCTATGGTTGGTGCTCCCCATCATACTATGTCATATGATCTTTATAACATTCCAGTAGGCCTCAAGTATTGCTTCTTTACAGATAAGGAAACTGAGCCTCAAAAAGAATACAGTACTTGGGGAAGAGTGCACAGCTAGTAAGCAGACCAGAATATGCCCTGAGATCCTGCCCATTACTGGTTCTCCAGTGCTCATGCTTACTGCTTATAGCACGCCATGTTGCTCCCGTGGTCATTCCGCCATCCCTCAACCCACCATCAGCCGAACCCATTCCTTGCCATTTGCATACCCTCACTAGTGAGTTTCAGATAATTTAGGCAGCAACCCGGAGAGCATTTCCTGAGTTGTAACTGGGATTGTCTATGGGAAATCATGCATCTAAAGGAGGTACTATGTTATGCAGTCATTAGCATCTAGTTTAGGAACCTCTGTTTTTCAGAATTAATTTCACAGAAAGCAATGGAGTTATCTATCAAGCATTTCTGAGAAATAAAGACAAGAGATGGATACATGTAGTTCAAATCAGGACAACTCATTACATCTGCAATGGGTATTTAAGGAGTCCTGAGGTAATTGAACATGGTAATTGTGTTGCTATATCTGACGGGTTTCACTGACACTTGTTTTGTTTGTGTTTTGCCTGAGCCCATAATTGCAGAAATATTCTCCCATGGTGATTAGTTCCCCATTTAAAATAGACTGTTTCATTAAAGGTAACTCCATAATGAGACCAATGAGGACCCAAGCTGTGTGCTTTAATGATAGTAATTCCCTCTCTGCTTGTAGCTTGACCATGTGCACATAGAAGATGTGAGTCAAAGCCTTCATCTTAAGTCCTGCTTGAATTGCAAGAAAAGAGGAGGTCGAATTACACCGCCTTTAAGGTCCCTTCCAGCTCTCGCATTCTGTGATTCTGTGGAGTAGTCACCAAATGGAAGTTCAAAAATTGATTCTGCTTTCACACTGAGAGGGAAGAATGCCCACAACTGAATAAAAGATTAGAAGCTGTGGAGAGGAAATAGTTGTCTTGAGTGAGTTCTTTTATTGGAAATCAGCCTTGTACTACTGGACAGGAAATTAAGTTCTTGCCTGGGTCATTAATCATTGTGCCAATTTGAAAATTGGCAGCGGGAGGAGGTGGTTATATTTGAGGAGGGAGGAAGGAGTGGGCGAAAAGGGCGTTCCTAAAAGCTCCCCGGTCGGAGTGGCCATTAGTGGCAAACGTAGGGTGCTCTTGGCCGCCCCTTTAGTATTTCTGTCATTCTCCTGCTAGTTCCCACACATCTCCCACCTGAACCAGTTTCCCACTTCTACTAAGGAGAGGGAAATACAGTCACGGGATTTTTCCCTGAGAAAAAGCAGAGAAGTGAGAGTCAGATGGGCGTGATAGTCTCCGGGTTAGCCCAAGAGAGATGTTCTAAAGGGAGAAGACAAGGGCATTGTTATTTTTTATCAAAGTTAACATCAGTGAGAGACCAAAATACCCGTAATAGGTCATGCCGTGTCAGGACAGCCTGTGCCCTTTGAAACAACTCCATTTTTGCCATTTTGCTACGTCCTCTGTTTCCCTCTTCCCAAGTGGAAACTCACTCAGGGGGATACTGTCTTCTGCCTCATGAAGTTGGAGCTCCCCTCTGCATGTATTAATCAGTCTGGAAAAATAGCAAAACCATCGTGGCTTTCACTTTTTCATTCTCCTGCAAAAATGGGACTGTTTTAGTGTATTTGCAGTTTTCTGTTTATTTTCCCTTTAAGGTGAGAAGTTTTGGTAAATAAAAACTTGGCAGCAGATTTTATTTCCACAAAAATAACCATTTTGACATCTCAGAGTGTCATCTGTCTCAAAGCTGTTCCCAGTGGAGCCTAAATATACCACTGGGCTTTCTCATCACTCATCAGAACTGCCTTGGAAATTTGCACCCCTTGGGGTCTGATTGACTAAGCCTTCTGTAAAGCTCTCTCTCAGAGATTTTTCTGATGGGAAAGGGGATAAATTGAATTGGGAATTGAAGTGTTTGGCTTGGTTACAGTTTCTGTAGGTTTTTGCTCTTTCTCCCTCTCTCCACACACCTGCTTCTTTCTAACTGTAATTTCACGATGCCCTTAACTGCTCAGTGCACCATATGACCCTGAGCATCCCTCATGAATCCTTTGCTGAATCTCCCCCCAACCCCCGCCTGCTGGCACGGCAGGGGCTGGCTGGTGTGGTGTCATGGCTTCATGCTCACGTGGAATAGAAATAGACTAAATTCTTCGCTCTGCACATCACACACCAGCCTGCATAGAGATCTGAGTCTTTTTTCCAAACCAGTCGCTGCTGCTCCCCACATGCCTCCCCCCATTATTTACACTAATGAGGAGCACTAGAGGTAATGTCTAAAGCATTAAAAAAAAAGAAAAAGAAAAATCAACACCAGGGTAAGTGTCGTCTGCCAGGAAGAACATTTGGGGCAGCTAATGATTCAGAGGATGAGCTCTAATGCCATGATCCAATTGCCTCTTCCCAGGAAATCACATAGACTCGCTGTATTTGGGGCTCGGAGAGTGGGCTAGGTTTCCACTTCCTTGGAGTTTGTATACCTGCCTTGAGAAGTAGTGTGAGTTACTCAAGAACTCTTGACATTCTGACTTAGAGGACAGATCACAGCCATTCCGTAGGGGCCTTGGTCTTCTCAGTGGGTCCTTCCCCTTCAAAACCTGGTCTCAATGTCACATGACTTCCGGTTTTCAGAACCGTGGTCTTTCCTGCGTCCACTCCTTGCATCTGCAATAGCAGACACTAGAGGGGGCTGTCCTCGAAACTCTTCTTGCCACCCTTCCTGACGGCCCACTGCCCCCCCCCCCCCCCCGTGTCTTCTCCATTCCTTTCCTTCTTTGGTTCATTCCTACCGTGTTGGCCTGAAGACTCAGTGCCTGTCTTTGCTATTGTCATCTCTGCAGAAAACCTAACCCTCACAGCTTCCACTGGTGCCTCCTGTAGGTCTGACTTCACGACTTCTCCCTTGGCAAGGTTCAGCTGCCTACTGGATGCATTTCTACTTTCTTACTATCACTTCAGCCTCAGATGCTCCAAAGGAAAAGTGGGTTTTTTTGTTTTTTGTTTTTTTGTTTTTTACATCCTAAACTGGATGCTCCTTTTGCTGTGTCTGTTTTGGTCATCGTCACTTTAGTCCATGTCTTAGACCACCATGTTGGTGACTCAATATCGTTCCATTCCAGTATTCTCAGAGACAGGCCCAAACAGCCTTCCAGGGTACACGTGTGAGGGACCAGCATTAGGAACTTAGAATTGGTCGTTTCCATGTGTGACACGTTGAGGGCCAAGCACTGCGCTCCACTCTGCTGGGCTCGTTTCATTTAGTCTGCACGGTTTCCAAGAGGAAGAACTGGGTTCTACCCAGAGACAGGAACAGGCACCACTCTTCCCCGACTACTGTCCGGACATCACAGGACTGGACTGTAGATTTTGAAATGGAAGGATGAATGGATGATCAATTTGGTGACATAGTGGGGGCAACTCACCTGGGGATTTTGTGACTGGAGCCTCAAGTATCATCCTTCCCTCTCTCTCTCATCCTCCCTTTTTAGGGTGGTAAGACTTGGTTTTGGTGAGCTTCCCCTGCACCGTGCGCCTTTGGCTCTGCCCAAAGGAGGGTGAGAAACACAAGGCTCAGCATAGGCTTTGGCCCTGAGCTCCAAAGGAGAGCCATCGAGGGGGCCAGGAAGAGTTCACTGTGCTCTGAGCAGCTCGGGTCTACGGTCCTGCCCCTGTGCTCGCTCGTTCAGCGTGTTAAATACAGTGCAGGGCTGTGTGAGGGAATGTGCTGGAAATGTCACCCCCTGTCTCACGTAAGACTGGGAGAAATACGCATTATAAAACTTCTTACATAGTTGCTTACTTAGAATGATAAGAAGTGCTGCAGAAGCACTGTGGGCCAAAGCGCTTGCCAGGGAGGGCTCTTAGCTGTCATATCTGAGGATAACAGTGGGACGAGGTGCAAAAACCCAGTGGGCAGGAGGGCTGTCCAGGGCCACAGTTTGTGTCAGTCCTCTGCTCACACCATTTCAATAGATTGAGTTCACCCACCTGCCTTCTTCCTGTCACCATGCCCATCAGGCTGTCCCTACTGCTTGTCCTTTTCTCCCCCGGCTCTGCCTGGGCTCACATACTCTTACCTCCTCCATATTCTCTAATTGTCCAAAGCCCACCGCGGCTTCAGGGTGTCCCTGGTGTCCCAGTTTCTCTTCTGTCCCAACCATGCCGTTGTGATCTCTCTGCTCTTATGGTTAATGCCAGTTCTGTCCTGAGCTGGTATGGAGTTCTCGGAGTGGGCACCGCCAGCAGCAGGATCACCTGGAAGTTTGTAGAAATGGAGTCTTAATCCCCATGGCGCCCCCAACTGAATCCAGGAGTGGGATCAGGCCCTGTGGTCTGTGTTCTCCAAAGCCCTCCGGGTAAATTTCATGCACAACCATTTGAGAACCAGGAGTTATGGTACTCCTTAAGAATTTAATGTTGTGTTGCTTTATTTTCTTATGGCATATAATAATATGTCATTTCCAAAATAAAATTATAAATTCATAGTTGTGTTTGTATTTTTATTTTTACAGCATTATATATAACAGTTTAATATACATTTGGATGCATCCCTAAAGCTGTAACAGTCAGTTTTTACCTACTTCCATAGGACTCATCATCTCTCATTTTGGTTAGTAATCTATGGTATATATAGGGCAGTGTTAAATTCTTTACAACCTAAGAAACCCGTTGATAGCCTCCTATTGGTATAAAAAGCAGTCTAAAACTGGGAGGGTTGTAACTCCAAATGTGAGGTTTTTAAATGTGAGGAGGAAATGTTCTTGAGGTCATTCGATTTTTGCTACCCCCGAAATGCATGAAATAGAAACGGGGGTGGCGGGCTAAAGTTTTCTATACGACATCAATTTGGTGGAAATGATAAAAACACATTTTTTGTGAACTAAAGCTCTTGCTGAGGTTGGGAGGTATTTCCCATTCTCTTCAAAGGCAAGGGTGACTTGATATCTGAGTGTAGCCCTGTGGGGGCTGTGTGGAATTGTGAAGGCAGTGCTGGAAGGCAGCTGTTGTTTCAAGAAAGAGTATTTTCATTTGTCGGTCAAACCCAATGCCTCGCCTGTAAGAAAACACAAATCTTTCCCTTCTTCTTCCTACCTTTTAGGCTCCTTCACTCATTTCTCTTCCCTTCCTGATCTTTTAAGTAAACGTTAAAAATACTAGTGATAAGAGTTTTCTCTTTAGAGGGGCGCCTGGGTGGCTCAGTTAAGCCTCTACTTTCAGCTCAGGTCATGATCCCAGGGTCCTGGGATTGAGTCCTGCATTGGGTTCTCTGCTCAGCAGGGAGCCTGCTTCCTCTTCTCTCTCTGCCTGCCTCTCTGCCTACTTGTGATCTCTAACTGTCAAATAAATAAATAAAATCTTCTAAAAAAAAAAAAAGTTTTCTCTTTAGAAATAAATGTGGCGGGGGTAGATTTGATTTTATTCTCTTTCATCCCGGGTAGAATGTTACCCTCCTGCCTTCCCATATACAGCCATTTAAATGTGTTAGTGTAACTTTTAACTGTGGGTGTATTCTTAGAAAAGTGCAAGGGTTTATGTGCAAATATTTTAAACTAACATAAACCATACAGTGTCTTCAATCTCTCATTTCTTTTTCCTTCCACGTAGCACTGTGCTTTAGAGATACACTGCGTTTTAAAAAAACATTCTTACTGCCGTGTATTTGTGTGGTTTCCCAAAGGTGGACAGCCAGAATCGTGCCTCAGTGGGCATTCATATGGATGCCCCCATGGCCTTGGGTGCACATTTCTTTGGGATACAGACGCAGGAGTGGAACTGCTGCTGTGTCTTAGACATAACTAGAGTTACCTTGACTAACTGATGCCATACTGCTCTCCAGGGTGGCTGCCACAACCTCAATCCCACCACAGTCCAGCAGGATTCCTGACCCCCATCAGGAATTTACAGCCTCATGGGTGTGAAGTAAGAGCTCTTGAATAGCATTTCTTTGACCGTACAGCTTCTTTTCACATGCTTGCTCGTCTTTAGGCTACCTCCGTAGTAAGTTGCCCACTTAACATTGGTCCATGCTTCTACTGGCAGTGGGGTGGGTGTGTGTGTGTGTGTGTGTGTGTGATGTGCAGGATCTCCTTGAATAGTATGGATGTCATCTCTTTTCACTTTTAGGCTTTGCAAGCATCATCTATTCTTCCACCGATCTGTCATCTTTTCCCATAATACCCTTCACTGGACAGAAATCCTTTAATGTAATTGTTGCTGTCCTTCCTTGCCCAGAGATGGAGATGGAGTCACGTAGTGATTCATTTTTAGTTTTTTTTTCTACATAGTGATCCCGTTTTACAAACACCAAAGATCGTATAGCCTTTTCCTTTTCTTTTCTTTTCCTTACTTTTGGCATATAAAGATTTTTTCCATTTCTCTAACGCACTCTAACTTCATTCATTGCACACGCATGTTTGTATAAGTTGAAGTGACTCAGAAGGACTGAGGGAGGGAGCTGGCATTCTGTGACGAGGAAGAATAATATTCGTGAAAACAATGTCAACACACTCCATCCCAGCCTTGGAAAGTTTTCAGCTAGACCTGAGGTGGAAATCCAGTGTGATTACCAAACAAAACCTTTATTTGTTGACGTGGGCTGTTTTACGTCCCGGAGGGCCGCCATAGCAGCCAGCCTAAATGAAGGTCCCAGTTCACTGTATCTTAACAGTGATTGAGTTTATGAACTATCCCATTATTTTGGATTCATGAATTAGTTGCGGGACATGCAAAAGAAAAAAAATGCCACCTTACATCATTCACATCTTAAAAATTGAACCGGCATTGGAATATTCAAGTTTATATGTAAATGAAAGAGAGAAAAACAAACAGGTTTTTAAGTATTTTTCTGCCAGATAATCTCCGAGTACCTGAAATGTCTGTAGCGCTTTTCACACTATAGTGCCCTGAACAGAGTAGTAACTAAATAAATATGCTTGGAATTGTTAGATTATTTTGACTGATGGTTAAAACAAGGAGGGAAAATAATGCAGCCCTTGTTTTTTGTTCTGTTATTGAATCTTGATAGTATGAAACGATGGCAGTTTTCTTCCTCTTCCTCAAGTGCAAGCTGCCCTTTGAGAGCGTTGTGTATATACATGGTCTTACTTGGTTTTTGCAATGATAAATAGGTATTTCCATCCCAGTTTTATAGGAGAAACTGAAGCCGAGAGAGAGGTCCTTTCCCCAGAGTCCCAGATCTCCTGTGGGGGCAGGGCTGAGATCAAACCCAGGTCTGCCTGCACTCAGGCTGGGCTCTTCTCCGCCAGTCAGGTTGCCTAACATTAACGTAATAAGGGAGGCCTAAGTAATATTTTGCTGAATGAACATGCGTTTATACTTACGCAAAAAGATTTTGACTAGCACGTTCTACATCCCAAAGCGAGCACTGCAGTTCAGACGTGAACTGTCCATCACATTGTTTGTTTCACAGGAAATTTGTAAACAAAAGCTGAAAACTTTTCTAGGCATTCTTCCCCTGCCACACATATTAGTGGGTGTCTGGTTTCAGGTATTACAAGACCTGTTTTCTTTACTGCTACCTGTTTTCTCTGTTAGGAGCTATGGGCACCTTCCTAGAGTGAGTTGTTTGTATCTGCTCCTGTTTGCAAGGCTAAATACCGCCTTTTCATCACTGTTCCATGGACCAAGTATTAAGACAGCGAGAAGCCTCTGTGTCAACACATCACAGATACAAACTATTCATTTTCTCATGACTACGTATCTTATTTAATCGGTAAATTATTAGCCTTAACTTCCATTCAGCATCTCTATGGGTTCTTAAATGTTACAGATTCTTACAATAGGCTTCTCATTTCCCTGGCACTTTAAGTGGTTTTGGTTTTTATTTTTGAAAACATAAAATTCGAGAATCAGAAAATGAAAGTCAGTCCCCTTAGTACAATTTCAGAAATCATAGTTGCTGACTCAGTCCTTACTAGGGTTGTTCCCCCTTCCCCCCCGGCCCCGGTCCCTACATTAAGAACAAGAATTCTTTATCTGAAATATGTCTCTGTGCCCTGACAAAGTGACTGCCTGTGAGGTACTTTTTCTCCGCAGCCTTGTTGATCCCGGCGGACGTTACTGTCAGAAGCAGCCTGTTTACATTAACTGCCCTTGTGGGATGGACCGTTTTCCTGAGCACAGTCCTGCACTCGCTCCGCAGCCTGTATGACATGGACTGGGAGACAAAACCTGAAAGGCACCAGGGAAGGCTCAGTAAGCTAGATGTGTGGTGAATAGAAGTGGAGGCATTCGGACACAAAGAAAGTGTTGGAAGAAGGGAGCTGAGCAGGAATGGGGCGTTTTGCCCACAGAGAGCAGCGAAAACACACGAAGAGAGAGTGGCTCTGACATGGGGTGGGGGAGGGGAGACTGTTCGCTGGTTCTGGAAGTGTATGTATTACTGTTGGGAAGCAGGCTCGTTTGTTAAACACTTCAACAGAAATGGAGCCTCCAGTCTCAGGGCACCAGCAAGCATGATTATTGCGTCTTCATTTTTTAAGTAAAAGGAGAAGATTTGAGAAAAATGAGGCTTCTTTGTCTCATAGGTCCTTTTCATTTTGCTGGAGTTTCCGTTCTTTACTGCAGTTTTGCTGATTTTCTGGTGGGCGTGGGACTCCATCCACAGTCATGGTGGTCACAAATATATTAAAGCAATTACATCTTGGGGCACCTGGGTGGCTCAGTGGGTTAAGCCTCTGCCTTTGGCTCAGGTCATGATCTCAGGGTCCTGGGATCGAGCCCCGCATCGTGCTCTCTGCTCGGCAGGGAGCCTGCTTCCCCCCTCCCTCTGTTTGCCTCTCTGCCTACTTGTGACTTCTCTGTCAAATAAATAAATAAAATCTTTTAAAAGAAAAAAAAAAGTAATTACATCCTCAGCATCAGGCGGCTTGTCATAGAATAGGTAGCATTTGTTATCTCTGGCTTGCTGTCTTTCCCAGAACGAGAGTCTCTTAATGGTCAGCAGCAACCCCCCAAAATCCAGTTCTCTGTATTTCTCATTCTGTCATTTTCGCATCTTTCTGATGGCCAGTTATGCCACTTCTTTAACTAGGTCCAGTTTAGAATACTTTCTTCTTCTTCTTCTTTCTTTTTTTTTTTTTAAATGTGGGCTCCACACCCAGCACAGAGCCCAGTGCAGGGCTGGAACTCGAGACCCGGAGGTCAAGACCTGAGCTGAGATCAAGAGTCACGTGCAGGGACGCCTGGGTGGCTCATTTGGTTAAGCGGCTGCCTTTGGTCCAGGTTGTGATCTCAAGGACCTGGCATCAAGTCCCACGTTCGGCTCCTGGCTCAGCCGAGAGCCTGCTGCTTCCTTCCACTCTGCCTGCTGCTCTCCCTGCTTGTGCTCTCCCTCTCTGTTAAATGAATAAATAAAATCTTAAAAAAAAAAAAAAAAAAAGAGTCAAGGGCATAACCGACTGAACCACCCAGGCGCCCATAGGATACTTTTGAATGGCTCATTTCTGGTGGAGTTACTCCAGGAGCTAATATTGTTCTTCTAAATAAAAAGGAATTCAAAATAGTGGCATGATGACATGCCTTTCCATTTGTGACAAGTGTATCTTTGTCACATCTGATGTTCATTGAACCTTTATCATGAGCCACTTACTGTGTTAAGCCATTTACTATGTTTTATCCCAATAACTCATACGGGTTTTATTGCCCTTGTATTGTAGAAGCAGGAGCGCCATGGAAGTATAAAAGTTATGATGTAACCAGAAGTTGCCCAGTAGGGGGGAAAGCCAGGATTTCAACTACAGAAGTTTTGGCCAGCAACTGTGCTGCAGAGGAAGCTGTGGAGGCAGAGTGTCAGAGGGGGCCACCCATGTGCTGAGCCTTGAGAACAGAACGTGCCTGGCCTCGAGGGTGTTCTCCCTTAGTTCTGCTTTCTTGTATCGAATGCAAGCTTTTCAGGAGTTGCCTTGCAACTTTTTCTTTTTAAATACCAATTTTTTTTAAGATTTTATTTATTTATTTGACAGAGAGAGAAGTCACAAGTAGGCGGAGAAGTGGGCAGAGAGAGGGGGGAGGCAGGCTCCCTGGCGAGCAGAGAGCCCGATATGGGGCTCGATCCCAAGACGCTGAGACCATGACCTCAGCCGAAGGCAGAGGCTTAACCCACTGAGCCACCCAGGTGTCCCTAAATACTGAATTTTTTAGACTAGATTTAGGTCCACAGCAAAATTGAGAAGACGGTACCCAGATATCCCACATACCTTGTACCTCTACCAAAGGGGTTATAATTGATTAACCTACATTGATTGATACATCGTGACCACCCCAAATCTGTCATTTACGTTAGGGTTCACTCTTAGTGTTGTCCATTCTGTGTTTGGCAAGTCTATCCACAATTATAACATCATACAGAGTGCTTTTTTTCACTGCCCTAAAAGTCCTCTCTGCTCTACCTTTTCATCCTTCCCTCTCCACTGATCCCTGAAAGCCACCGATCCTTCTACGATCTCCCTAGTTTTGCCTTCTCCAGATGTCCTGTAGTTGGAATCATACAATATGTAGCCTTTTCAGATTGGCTTCTTTCTCTTCTGTCACCTGCATTCAAGATTCCTTTGTATTGTTTTATGGTTTGATTACCTTGCTTTTTGTAGCTAAAGAATTTGGTGAAAATGTATCCCTGACCTTTATAACAACATTAGGACATGTGCGATTGGTTTTGATTCTGTGTCTCTGCTAGCTTTCCCATATCCAAATCCATGCAGTAAGTCAAGGTGGGTGTCAGGATTTGGACTGCCCTCCCCACCGCGCTTTGATAATACTGAGTACGCTCTGGGGTGCCTGGGTGGGTCAGTCAGTTGGGCGTCTGCCTTTGACTCAGGTCATTATCCTGGGGTCCTGGGATCGAGCCCCAGGTTGGTCTCCCTGCTTGGTGGGGAGCTGCTTCTCCCTCTCCCTCTGCTGCTCTGCCTGCTTGTGCTCTCTTGCTCTCTCTGTCAAATAAATAAATAAAATTAAAAAAAAAATACTCAGTCTGCTCTACATCATACGTTTAAGAAACCATTCGTGTTTCTGAACATGGAGTTTTAATCACTTCAGTTTTGGCCGAAAGGTTAAAAACTAAATCCCTTATAATCAAGGCACTTTTTTTCCCTAATGGAAACCACAGCTTGAGCAGCTGCTTGTATTATTGTTCCCTTCTGTGGTCCCACTGGTGTGTGGGAGTTTACTGTTAGGCTGTGGAAAAGGGAGCAAATAAGAAGCCAAGAATGGGGTCATGTTTCAATAGAGAAATAATGATGGAATGTTAAAATCCTTGAGTGTTTTCTTCCCCACACACACACTTTGGACATGCAGTTTAGCTCTCTTTTTCCTTTTTAAATACTTCCATAAGGCATGGGAAAGAAGCATATATCATAGGAAATGTAGTATTGAAAACTTCCGAGACCTCAGCTTTGACTCCATATCTGCTTCCTATCTTCCTGTAGGTCTAAACTCTGAAGCCTCTTGGCCGTGTACAGCCGTGTTTTGCCTTTCTGCATTGGGGTGCTCTTCCTTTTCTTTGTCTGGGTTAAAATTGTGTTTATCTGTGTCTAATGTTTTTTCCTTGTGTCAATTTCTACAGCCCATTTTCTTTTTAAAATCTGTTTCCCTATCTCCCTTTCTCATTTCTGTTCCCTGCCTCCCCCATTTTCTGTATCTTCCTCACTTTTTTATACAATATAATTTTGAATTCTACAAGTAAAAATTAAAGCCTGGGCAGCTGGCTGGCTCAGTCAGTAGAGCATGCAACTCTTGATCCTGGGTTCATGAGCCCCACATTGGGTGTAGAGCATACTAAAAAAAAAAAGAAAAGAAAAATTAAAGCTTTATTTTGCTATTCTTAATTTGTTATGTAGGTAAATAGATTATATTTCTCCAAAAGAATCCCACCTCAATTAAAGTTACTTTTTACTCCCTGGAAGCTTGATTTTTTTTTTTTTTTTAAGATTTTATTTATTTATTTGACAGAGATCACAAGTAGAGAGAGAGGCAGTCAGGGTGGGGGATGGGGGGTGAAGCAGGCTCCCTGCTGACCAGAGAGCCCCGATGATGCAGGGCTCAGTCCCAGAATCCTGAGATCATGACCTGAGCCGAAGGCAGAGGCTTTAACCCACTGAGCCACCCAGGCACCCCTTGATTTTTTTTTTTTTTTAACCTAGGTTTTTGATCCTTAATAGAAGCAGTTGCTTCATCCCATTGACAAGTATAATGCCAGAGATTAAAAAGAGTGGCTGGGTTCTCATTCCACAAAATGGGGTGAGTTATCAGTGACACTGTTTACCTTCCATAACCTTAATTATCCTTGAGTGAGGACCTATTCTACCATTTAACCAATTGCCAAGGTCATTTTGGGGGATTAAACAAAACAATCTGAATAGCCCTCCAAACTCTATCAAAGAAGAATTCATTGCATAAATAAATAGGGCATGATCCTTCTTTCTGCTATCTTTAGGATATTTTTTCAGCAACGCACAGGGCATAGCCAGCTCCTTGCCCTGTTGACTCATCCTGGGAGCTATGGGTAGTTTGGGGAAGCAGCCAAATAAAGTCGGGCTCAGGATGACAATGCATGAGGTACCATCCTGGGTTTACTGTTGACTTGCTGTGACCAAAGGCATAGTCCTTAATCTCAGCCAGCTTCCATTTCCTCATAGGTCAAGTCTCCAGTAATCCCCACCCCCTCATGGATTGTTGAGTGAGATAACGTGTGTGAGAGAGACTGGCTGGGAAGAGGCATTGTGAGATGGCTTGGGTCCCTTCTGGATTTTTCTCTTTTCTAGTTTTGTCTTTCCACCTCCTGTGTTGAGTCTCTTTCTGAAGAAGCTGGTCATTTAGGAGACATCTGGGTGGCTCAGTCAATTGAGCATCTGGCTCTTGGTTTCAGCTCAGGTCATGATCTCAGGGTTCTGGGCTCAAGCCCCACATTGAGCCCACTTCAGGCTTGCGTGCGCTCGCTCGGTCTCTCTCTCTCTCTTTCTGTGTCTCTCCCTCTCCCTGCCCATCCCCCTGCTCATGCTCTAAATAAACAGATAAAATCTTAAGAAGGAAGAAGCTGGTCATTTAGTATGTGATTGTCTCTTCTCATCGTTGCCAGGGCTGACATTTAACATACTCTGGCATTCAGAAAGCAGGCAGGACCTACCATCCTTTATTACATTTTCAGATTGAATGTATCTGTCAGGGCAGGAGTAGGAGCTCAGGATATTTCCTAACAGGAGGCTGTCAACAGTCTAGGTCTTCCGAGAGCTTGCTCATAACCCTTGTTTGAAAGGCTGTAAACAAGAGGCCTCCCACTAAACGTCATTGTTTCAGCTTAAGGGAGAAATTAAGCATTGCAAGAGCCTAGACCTTCTACCTAAATGGCTTGAACATTTCCTGAGGGATAGTGACCCACTTACATACGGCACCACCTAGATCAGTGATGTTAGAAGGCCTTGCTCAAACCACAGCCATGCCCTCCTCCTCTCACAAATGTAGAGTAGTCCCTGGGTTAGATGAGATTTTTATTTGAGCCAACCATTAAAAATTGGACATGTTTCCATAAAAATTCAGATTTCCTGCCTCTGGAAATCAGCAGGTGCTAGAGCTATCAGATTACCGTCTCCACCTTTTTATCAGTTTTACCAATTCACAAGACTTTTCTGGTCACGTAAGTGCTTGATTTTGAAACTCCAAAATATGTGTATTTCTCCTGCTCTTCAGAGCAAGCATTTATTAAGTGTCTAGGGTGGACTCCAACCTGTGCTGTCAGGAGACATATTTCTGCTATCAGGATGCTTGTTGGTCAACTAAGAAAACAGTACAAAAACAGGTGAAGTCGGTGGGAAATCACTGTGTGTTGGACTCTGGGAATAAATATGAGTGAAGATCAGCATTGGGCTGAGGTCATCAGGGGGAAATTGCATGGGTGACTGGGTTTGAGCTGGTGCTTAAATTTGTTCCCTCATTCGGAAGTCATTTATTAAGTACTTGCTGTGTGTCTTGAATGGTATTGAGCACTGGGAATTAAAAAAATGGTATTAGGCACATCCCCTGTTTCTTTAGAGAGTTTACTGTTTAGTGTCCAAACATAGACATCTAAGTAAATAAGGACAATAAAATATTTTATATGTTTGGATAAAAATCTGTCGACAGATAATGAGATCACTAAAGAGTATGGTCAACTACATACCTGAATTAAGATTTTTTTTTTAATAGAGTGGGTGATGAGTGAACTGATTCTGGATAAATAGAGTAGCTAAGCCAGGGAATAGGAGAAGCATTCCATATACTGAATTCAGGATGAGAAGAACCATAGTTCCCCATGGATCGGTCTAGATGGGTTTTAGCCCAGTGAGAAGAAAGTGAGGGCCAGATTTTGGACAGCCTGTGTATTCATTAAGAAGTGAAGTTTACTTGGATTTCATCTGACTCAGGTATTCAGTGCTTAGATTTGAACATGACTGCTGAAGGAGATGGAGAGCCACTAAAGTCAGAGGATGGAGGGGCATACATCCCAATCCATTCTTCATTGCCTCCATCCCAGCTGTAGGGCTCAATCACCAGACTCTCTTGCTCTTTGATTTCCAGATAAGTTCAGCCAGTGGATTGCTAGCCCCAACAGGAGATGAGCAGGAAGAGAATGAAGTCAAGGTCTTTAATTTTCTGGCCTCCTCCCTTGAAGGATCACCAGGAAACAGCCGTCTCTCCCCTTTTCAAGGCGGTCTTATTTACACCACTTTCTCCTTCCAGTAACTAGTCCATCCCCTTGTCCCAGCGGGCCTATGGTGGGGCTTCTCTGCTACTGTTCCTAGGTTATCACTGTGCTTCCCTGCAGTTCACCCACACCCTTAGCAATAGTCTCATTATAAATAAATCCTCTGCAAATCATCCTCACTTAAAATATGATTAGATTTTAATTTTAAGCAGTAGTGTAAGGAATAGTTTCCTAGAATGGAAGTCAGGGGGCAGATCAGCCCACTAGAAAGCTAGCCAAAGTGAGGGATGATGCAGTTGGGAACTTAGAGTAGTAGGAAATAGAAAGGAACTGATTGATAACAGGAAGTTGAATTAACATCAGTTAGATGTACGAGATTAGGGAAAGGGAGGGGTGGAGATGACCACCCAAAGTTCTCACT
The DNA here is from genome assembly GCF_022355385.1 of Mustela nigripes. NCBI lineage: Eukaryota > Metazoa > Chordata > Mammalia > Carnivora > Mustelidae > Mustela > Mustela nigripes. Next base: position 52,163,840 of record NC_081564.1, on the reverse strand, counting down.
TGAATGGCTGCTTGGTTCAAGAAGTAAAAAGATGGGTTTGGTTTTGCATCTACCAATTTTTAGAGCTTTGTGGGAGAGCTGCTGGAGATAACACAGCAGGGATAGGGTAGCATTGATGTGGAATTCGGGTGGTCTGGCTGGAGAGAAGGTTTGTGTTGTCAGTCTTTAGTTGGTCCTTGGAGCCAGGATGATAGAGGGGTTCTCCCAGAAGAGATGAGAGGGTAGGAGAAGAAGTAGAATAAAGGAGGAAGATGGTCATGCCCAGAACTTAGAAAGGCAACGAAAGGACCCATACTTTTTTTTTTTTTTTTAAGATTTTTTCTTTATTTATCTGACAGAGATCACAAGTAGGCAGAGAGGCAGGCAGAGAGAGAGGAGGAAGCAGGCTACCTGCAGAGCAGAAAGCCCGATGCGGGGCTCGATCCCAGGACCCTGGGATCATGACCTGAGCCGAAGGCAGAGGCTTAACCCACTGAGCCATCCAGGTGCCCCAGGACCCATACTTTTGCAGAGACCGAGAAGGAAGCTTGAACGAAGGCAGAGAGGGAGAGAATCAGTATTGATTGCACAGGTGGTGGGGGAAACCCTTGCAGAAACCAAGTGGAGTGAGTTTATGGAGAGACTTAAAAACGAAGGCAGAAGAGCGTGATTGGGGCTAGAAATTGAAGGGCTGTTATACGCTTACTTATTAGCACTGAACACTTGAGTCAGATGAAATCCATTCAGGTTGTGTTTTAAGATGAGCAAAGTGATCCTGGACGGGTGGAAATGAGAATGGGCTTGACACCTAAACCTGTGATACCAGTAGGAAGTGATGAGGATCGAAGCCAGGAGAGTGGCAGGGAGGGCGGAGGGCAGAGTGATTGCAGGGGTCCAAAGGGTGAGTTAGGGGAGAATGAGTATAGGAGAAGAAAGATGAAGATGACCCCAAGATTTCCACATTAACTCGTCAGCAGCCACATTCAAACCTAAGACATTTAGGGGTTCCATCATATTTACAATAATAGTGCCCCAGAAAATTTCTGATAATTCTGAAGAAGCAACTGGCCAATTAGATACAATGAAAAATGCAGTTTTCCCATTTTCAAAAAAACAGGGAAACCATTTACATGGTATGAAGTAGAATGATGCCATTTTGAATCCAGATTTACTTAAGTTCAGGGATGGAGTTTCAGAGTTGAACTAATGGTCTGACTACTTTGTGTTGTATAATCTTAGGAGGAAAAATAAATAAAAATACCCACAGATAATTTATGGAAAAACTCACCGTATTTTGGCTAATGATTTCTTTCTGTTCTTTGGCTTTAATTCCTATTTTCTGTATTTACATGTTGAGCCTGTTGGGTTGATGTTTGTTCTTTCCTTCTCCCCCAGTTCATTTCTACAGCCACCTCCCTAAATCATCATAATTTTAGGAACTAACTAGGAACAATGTAGGAATTGGATTTTAGAATAGGATATACTGTGTTGTAGTAGTTTGAGTTTATGGGTTTTTTTTTTTAATGATGCTCAAGATTAAGGGAAATTTCAAAAATTGGTAATAAGAGAAAATAAATACAAATAAATAAATACATACAAATACATACATATAAATACAAATTTGTAAACTGAAAAGTTTACAAAACATGAAATATAAATTACTTATAATAAAAATGAGATCCACCTTTATAAGAAAAATGCAATTAAAATTCCAATAAAATACTATTTTTTAGTATATGAAATAACTGGACTGAATGCTACGGTTGTTTTGCAATGAGTGGCACTGTGCATGTGGAGATTGAATCAGATACTTCCTCTGGATGGATGGATGGACTAGAGAACAATAGCCCTGCCTCTAAGAAGAGATCTGAGGATAATATTGGGGAGGAGACTCCCTTTCCACCCGCTACCCTCTGGCACTCTGTGAATTTTTTGGCAATTGTTTATATTAAGTAATCTTTAAAACTCTTCCCCTCACTCCAGAAAGGGGAAGCGAAGTTGTTCATGAACACCAGCAGTTTTGGTGAAGGGTTTAGGTAAATGAGTTTTCCTACGTTGTTGGTGGAAGTGATCATTCGCATAAAGTTTTTAAAGGGCATGATATTGGTTGGTGCGGTTCATAATAAAAAGAAATGTTTAGGACACCTGGGTGGCTCAGTGGGTTAAGCCACTGCCTTCAGATCAGGTCATGATCTCAGGGTCCTGGGACCGAGTTCTGCATCAGGCTCTCTGCTCAGCAGGGAGCCTGCTTTCCTCTCTCTCTCTCTCTGCCTGTCTGCCTGTCTGCCTACTTGTGATCTCTCTCTGTTGAATAAATAAATAAAATCTTTTTTAAAAAAAAGTGCTTTATCTTTTTTTTTTTTTAAAGAATTTATTTATTTATTCGGCAAAGAGAAATTACAAGTAGGCAGAGAGGCAGGCAGAGAGAGGAGGGAAGCAGGCTTCCCACTAAGCAGAGAGCCCGATGTGGGACTTGATCCCGGGACCCTGAGATCATGACCTGAGCCGAAGGCAGAGGCTTTAACCCACTGAGCCACCCAGGCGCCCCAGAAGTATTTATCTTTTACTTGGCAATTCTACTTCTACATTTCAGCCCTCTGGATCCTCCAGCCCAGCCTGCATGCATAGGTATAGCCAGAAATTCAAGAGTAGATGTACTGTTAAGGTTGACCATAAGTGCAGATTCCTGCCCAGGTTTATTTGCTTCCTGAAAAATGGCAACTTGTTTATTTATTTTTTTTATCGTAAAAAAAGAAGTGCTCGTTTCTTTATATTTGGAAATAGCCCACTGGTTTTAAAGCCCTGTTATTTGAACCATTTAGAATATATTTCATTTGCACAGTGGATCTGAAAGCTTTTAAGGTAATGTTGGTGGCCTGGTTCTGAAAGGGGTAAAAGAAGAATGTATGCCTTCATTCATTCACTATTTAATAAGCACCTACTGTATGCCTCATGTGGGGCAGTGCTGGGGTGCCACACCAAATAACAGACATGGTCCTGGCATTTCAACATTCCAGGTTTCCTTTCTCTTAACCATTTCTGCTCATTTTTAGCTATTCTAAGGTTGCTTTGGTGTTCTGGTGCCATTTTTGTTGCTTTTGTTTTGTTTTCTCTTTTATCATTTTGCCCCAATTTATGCAGTGTATTTCTGTTCCCAGAAAGAGGGAAATGCCAGTAGCGTGTTGTTGTTCTCTTGAGTTATGGGCCCACAGATGAGTATTAGAGAGGCCTCAGCTCTCATTCCATTTCATTTTATTTACACACATAAAGTTGACCACGGCACTGAAAGGGCAGTGAATAGTAACACTTGAGATATAGAAGAAGACTTATCGCAGGCCGTGCTCGTTAGCAATAAGGGGGACCCAGGAAGCACGACTCACAGGGAGCCCCATCTTCAGCAGGGTCATGGAACTTATTTCCCACTGATCATTGGCCCTAACGTCCCAGCTAGTAACAAACATGACAGACCTGAATACGGCCACCTCTGACTTTCTCTGTTATTTCTACACATCTCAGCATTATTTCTCTCTTCTTAATTACTGTGTTTCCATTTTCATTTCCTACAGCGGACCTTGTTCCTCCAAGTAAAGGAGAAGGTGTGTAGCCTCATAGCATCCTACAGGTGCCTGAAACGTAGGTGCCTCTGGGAGGGGCCTCTTAGCTGTGCCTCACATCTCATCCCTTCTGAGGCCAATCACTGATTATCTTGAAGAACACACCATAGAAATGAATATTTTCTGGATGACAGTTACTTCTTGACAACATATAACTATGCAGTATAATTTTAGAAACGGATCGCGAAAATGGTGGCTAGTACCGATCTTTGCTTTTTAAATATTACTGTAAATTCAGGTAAGCTGTAATTGATGGGCATGTCATTGGTGTTGAGTTAGTTCCTGTGAGTTTCTTGGTTCTGGAGACAGAACAGTTCTCAAAATGGAGACATTTCCTGAAATCATCAAAGCTGTTGAAAAACAATGCAGTTTCCTCCCTCTCTAAGACCAGGCTTTGACAGTAACATCTCAGAACAGATGTTCGATGATCTCCAAATGTTTTTATTTGGTGGCACAAAGACTCTGTTATTCATGAAACGGTCCGTTAAAAAATTAGTTCCTTCATGGGGGGGGGGGGGGTTTGTGGGAATATGTGCTCTGTAAATCAATTTCACATTTTGGCAGGGAACTGGCTCTTCAACCCTTTAGATTGTCTCCAGGCCTGGCCTCTGACGGGCCATAGCAGTTCCAGGGAGTATAGTAACACAAGAGCTCAGCATCTTTCCCAGAGTACTTAAAGTTGACTCATCTGCGAGCGTCCTATTTCTTTTGTAAAAGAAAAGAAGCTAAGTAAAAATTCGTAGAAAACTGGTCTTAATACAGTGAGAGAATGCAGCCACGCATGTTTGGTGGTCGTTTGGACTATTCCAGTACAATCTACTTCTGCAGCTTACACTTTTTCATTATAGGCTCCTATTGAAAGGAAAAACTGCCATCCTAATATAACATGGGTCAGCTTAGGATGGTACCTTGCAAGGCATCTTCCAAGAGACGTCAGTGTAACTGTTTAAGAGTGTTGGGATAGGGGCACCTGGGTGGCTCGGTCATTAAGAGTCTGCCTTCAGCTCAGGTCATGATCCCAGGGTCCTAGGATTGAGCCCCATATCGGGCTCCCTGCTCAGCAGGAAGCCTGCTTCCCCCTCTCCCATTCCCCCTGCTTATATTCCCTCTCTGCTGTCTCTGTCACATAAATAAATGAAATCTTTATTTTATTTTATTTTATAAAATAAATAAATAAAATCTTTATTTTATTAACACCCATTGGGATATAAGGGACTGGTCATTGTCAGTCTGATGTCCTGTCCTCGTGCCACTACCCTCCATACTTTGCAGTCCTTCCAGTGGGACAGAGGTCAGCAAAGTGTGGGGCCCGAGGTCCAGATCTGACCTGCTGTCTGTTTTTGTACGTGAAGTTTGGTTGGGACACAGCTGTCCAGTTTTGATTCCAGATTGTCTGTGGCCAGTTTCAGGAGAGGTCACCAGAGGGGTAGTTGCAACTGAAACCATTTAGCGCATGAAACCTAAAATATTTACAGAACAAGGTTGCCAACCCAATGCTGTAGAAAGTCACATATATGCCATGACCCATTGTTGAGAACATTAAGATAGTTGGTGTATTTAGGGGGCGCCTGGCTTGCTCAAGTGGTGGAACATGTGACTCTTGATCTTGGGGTTATAAGTTTGAGCCCTACATTGGGGGTAGAGATGACTTAAAACTAAAATCTTGGAAAAAAAAACTTTAATATATTTAGATTTTGAAGGCATTTGTGGGATATAAGGAATGTAAAATATCATTAAACATATGGCTAGGACAGTGTCTAAAGTAATAATACATGTACACAAAGAAACATATAAACCAAAATCTTCCAGGGTAGTCCAGAGGAATTGTAGGGAAAAGAGGAAAGGTATGTTAGCTGACTGTTGGCTGTCCAATGAACAATTAAAACAATGAGTGAAAGGAATCTATTTTTCTGAGGTACAGTATGTTCAAACGTTAAAACATTTGGTCATAGTTGTTCCTTTCTTTTTCTTTTTCTTGCATCTGTGTGTGTTAATTGGTCTCAGAATATTTTCTTATAAGTGCTCCTAAGGTCTCCCTGTTTAGGTGGCAAACACCGATGAGACTAGAAATTTAGAATTTATTCAGCTGAGGGATGCCTTGGGCGGCTCAGTCCCTTGATCATCCAACTCTTGGTTTCGGCTCAGGGTCGTGAGATTGAGCCCCGAGTTGGGCTCTCCACTCAGTGGGAGTCTGCTTGAGAGTCTCTCCCTCTGCCCCTCTTTCTGCTCTCTCTCTCTATCTGATGTAAATAAATAAAATCTTTTTTAAAAAATTATTCAGCTGAACACTGACACGACAACCATACCAAAGATGATTATTCATTTGGTCCATAATCCAAAATATATTTGAGGCTACTGCTAGGCTAAGGTCACAAACACAATAGAAAAAGAACTAAAGAATTGCTTAAAGGTCAAGTCCCCAAATTGGCAGAGGAGAAAAATGGTGTTAAAGGGACAGTTACATCAGGAGTCCCAGGCTCTATTATACAAATCAGATTATCAGCAATCGTGTCAAACAGGGCGAGGAAAACAAAGGATGAGAGTCCTAAAGCTCTTATTTCATGAGAGGAAGCATCGTGTTTTGTCAGGAGATACCTTTTATTCCCCAAAAGGACTCTGTCACCCGAGAGGGGACTTGAACAGTATCTGTGATCACAGTTTTAAGGGAATGCAGAGATGTTCTGGACCCACACTGTCTAACACGGCAACGACTGGCCGCATGGGGCTGCTGAGTTCTTGTAACACGGCTGGTGTGAGGGGAGCTGTGCCATGGTGTAACACAGACACAGGATTTTCAAGACTTAATGCAAGAAGTAATAATAATAATAATAAAGACTTAATGTAAAAACAGAAGGTAAAATATCTCATTAACAGTTCTCTTATTTAGATGTATTGGTTTAAGTAAAACATTGAAATTAATTTCACCTCTTACTTACCTTTTTTTTGTAGCTGCTAGAAAATATATGATTGCATATGTGGCTCATGCTGTATGTTGGTGAAGCAGCACTGATTCTAAAGGGTCATGTCTTATGTGATACAGGGAAAGTGACTGCAGTGGCACACGGTTGCTCTATGAATGCATTTGTGACGGGATGGGGTGGAATTGAGTTCAGGCTTGTGCGCTCTCAAGTGATCTCAGCTCAGAGATCGAACATCTGCACACCACGTAATGACTATTGGACATACATGCAGATTCCCCCTGTCCTATTTCCCCCTTATTTAGAAAAATTAGAAAATTTTTCTAAAATACTGATCACAAATCTAAAGCAACATATTTCATACCTCTGGACAGATGATATCATTGGTAGGTTTTCATAAATTATACCTGGTTTAATGATGTTTGATTATGTTCGGGTTCCAAACCAGCAATTTCTTTTTTGAGTCTTCTAACAGAAAGTACAGATTAGTACAGAAACTGGAAATGTTGGGCAAAAATTGGTGTCTCTGTCAGGTGGTTCTGGACATTCTAACCAAGTGGACCTCTAAGTTTGAATTCTCACGGAAAACTACTTTTGTGTTCCTAAGGATCACATTCCAGTGTTCAAATACTGTCTGCTTCATCCTGGAAGATAACTTCAACTGCTTATTTAATCTCATCTATTCTTCTGGTCCCTAAAAAGTGTTACCTGAGGCTCTGTGCAGAATTCAGATAATGATTTTTAAGTAAACCATAGCACACCATTCCTTTCTTCCTCTGATGAATGAAAACATTCAGCTAATACTCAGAAACAGGCAAACCTTGTATATAGTCAGGCAACTCACTTTTATTTATAATTTTGAAAACCTGCAGTTACTTATGTGTTGGTTCATTGTTTGCGAGTCCTGGGACCAGAGCAATTTTCTGTCTTTTGTTCGGTGGACATTTATTAAGGGCCTATTGTATGTGAGGTATTATGCTTTTCTGCATTGAGACATGTTGAATTTGGGGCTGATGAGACTCGCAAGTATAAATATCCAATAGACTCCTAGACATATGTCTCTGGAGGTTAAAAGAAATTTAGATGACATCAGATGTATTTATTATATATTTATACAGCCATTTGCAGGAGAAATATCCAACTGTTTAACGTTGCTGATCTTCGAAGAAATGCAGATTACAGGCAAGAGATGCTTTTTTAGTACCCAGTGAATTATCTAACTTAAATCGTACTCACTGCAGGGGGCACCTGGGTGGCACAGTCATTAATCATCTGACTCTTGCTTTCACCTCAGGGCATGAAGTCAGGCCCTGCATCAGGCACCTAGCTCAGAGAGGAGACTCCAGAGTCTCTCTCTCCCTCTCCCTTTGCGCCTCCCCACACTCACTTGTGTGTTCTCTCTCTCTCTCAAATAAATAAATAAATCTTTAAGAAAAAAAAATGGAATACTCGCTTCTGGCAAGACTGTGGCCCAACTAAGATGCACATGGTAGAAATACAAATTGGTTTAGGTATTTTGGAAAGCGGGATAGCCTGGCATGTTCAACACAAAGAATTGTGTGGCGCCCTTGGCTTTAGTAATCCAGCACTAGAAACTTTATCTCACAAAAGCAAGCCAAAAAAGAGGAAAGAAAATCGTGTGCATCTTGAGAACAGGAAAGGAAGCTGAGGGTTGCTAGATGGTTAGTTGTGCTAAATACTGAAAATCCTCGCTGTTGATCCTCATGGAAGCCCTTTGAAGTGTCCCCATGTTGTGGGTGAGGAAACAAAGCTCAGACGGATTAACCATGTGTCAGTGGCCGAGTTGGCACTTACGTCAGTCTTACCCTAACTCAGACTCATTGTGTAAGAACAGAAAAATAGTTAAATCCCTTATGAAATGGGATGCAAGCATTCTAAGTAAGTGTAGTCATGTTGGGGGGATGTCGGAAAATGTAGAGAGGAATGGAGATGAAACTGGAGATTTGCCATAATTATTACGAATTTGTACAAGGACTGAGTAGAATAGAGACATATGAAAGTTTGATTTGTTCTCATGGCAGAATCTGTTAAAGTGGTACGGATAATTGCTATAATTTCTTAAAATTTTTAAGAATTCTGTTGTTTTTTGTGAACAGGGTATAATCTAACATTTTATACAATATTTTCGAATGTTTTATTCGTACTCCTCCCTATCTCTAAAGGTATATGACCTGTCGTATCTAGGTATGTTCACTACATTGTCCTCATCGCCCGCCCCGTAACTCCTGAAAACCTCCCTTTGGAGTCCATCACCAGCGAAATCCCTATGTCCTTAAGGTGTCCTCTGACATTACTTTCATCTTGTTGAACCCTGACCTGGGGATGCCCTGAAAACACCACTTCCCTGAAGCCCTCTCTGGTGGCAGCTCCATTTTTTGCCCCAAAGTTGAGGAGCTGGGTTCTTCATTGCTCCCGTGACCATTCCACTTTTCCCCTCCCTAGAAACTCTCAGCTTTCTCCTCCTGTCCTCAGACTCTCACCCGCTATCCCGTTGTTGCTCCTGTCATCTACCACGTGTAGGGTCCCTCCTTCATTGCTCCATAATCCTCACTCCTGGCTCACTGCCTCTCTTTTCACCATTCCTTCTCCCCTCATTCTTGGGGAGTTCAGTGCATATGTATATGATCCTTTTAAAACCCCTGGCCTTGGGGCACCTGGGTGGCTCAGTGGGTTAAAGCCTCTGCCTTCAGCTCAGGTCATGATCCCAGGGTCCTGGGATCAAGCCCCACGTCGGGCTCTCTGCTCAGCGGGGAGCCTGCTTTCTCCTCTCTCTCTGCCTGCCTCTCTGCCTACTTGTGATTTCTCTCTGTGTGTCAAGTAAATAAAATATTTAAATAAAAATAAAAAATAAAAATAAAACCCCTGGCCTCTTAGATCCTTCAGCTTCTCATCACCTCAACCTTTACCTCCCATGGTTGCCCCCTAGACTGTGTCATCACCGACCACGACATGCTTCCATTGTCTCAAAGTGCACACCTGCTTCTCTGACCATTCCTCTGCCTGGCTCTTGAGCTCCCTCCCTCCAGAAATCCTGCCCCATCAGAACCCACTATCCATTGACTCCATTACTTTCCACCCTCATTCCTCCCTCCCAAGAGGTTGTGTCCAGCGCAGGTGCCACAGACAGTGATTCTGTTCTCTCTTGCATACATCCGGGCTCCTCTGCCCTTCCTTCACGTCTCGTGAAGGCAGTTTTACAGTCCTGGCTGGACCCAAATCTCTGTCTGCTCTGTGCCAGCCCCTCTGCGTTGCCCATTGGCTGGAGGAAAACATACAACTCTACTGTTGGGTTTCGCTTCTAATTCATGACTGTAAACCTCAGGTGAGAACTTACGGCTGTCCGGCAGTCATGATGTGTCCTTCACTCTCAGTGGACTTTTCTGTGGTCTTCTCTTTTCTCAGCCCTCCCATAGCTCATCGCTCCATCTTATTCTCAACAGATGCCTTTCTTCTAGGGAGCTTCCACCGCTCCCACTGAGCTCTCACAGGTGACCTCCTGCTGAGGGCCAACCCTTCCACTCCCATGTCCCCTCTGCCTATCCCGGGACATGCTCCTGAAAATTCCATCCTCATGGTCTTGTCCCTCCCTTGGCCATTCCCATAAGCATCCACCACATTAAAGATCCAATCCCACGTGCTTCCTTCAGCTACCACACCATGTCTCTTGTCCCCTTCACAGGCAAATGCCCCAAACGTCCCCTGCTGTCCATTCCTGTTACTCCCACTTCTCCCTTCTCAGCCTCTGTTAAATCCAGCTCAGGCAGGCTTGACCTCAACCATTCCACTGCTTAAGTGAAGTTGCTAAACCTGACAGTTGTCAGGCCTCATCTCTCTCGCTCCTTGAAGTGCTCAGCTGGCTTCTAGAATGCACCCCTTCTGGATTTGCCTCTCACTCCCCTAGCCAGTCCTTCTTAGTCTCCTGGGACCCAAGCCTTAGACCTCTTCTCTGGCTGCACTTAAGCCCATGCCCATCATCACCAGGTGCCGTGGCTTTGAAGATCATCTAGGTACTGATGACTCCTAGGCTCTCTCAGCCAGACTTCTCTCTGAGCTCCACACGTTTATGTTCCTCTACGAGCTTTGGGGATATCTCTGTTTGCCTGCCTAGCAGATGTCTCAGACTGAACTCCGGATTCTACCCCCACCCTTCCAAACCTGCTTCCTTCAGCTGCTCAGGCCAAATTCTCACCTTTTCCAGCCCCCTGCCATCTCACAGCTGGACGATTGCAGGACCGCCTCACTGCTCTCTGCCTCTACACCTTGTAACTGCACAGTGTGTTCTCAAAACAGCAGCCAGAGTGGTCCTTCTCTAACGTTGGTTAGATCACTTCCTCGTGCATCCCCCCGGCAGCTCTCCATCCCACTCAGATAGAGCTACAAGTCTTCAAAGCTGTACGTAATCTGAACACCTGTTATTTTTCAGACTTTATTTCTCTTCCCTCTTCCCTTGTACTCAGCCCACTCTAGCCATACTGGTAGTGTGCCAAGCAGGCAGCCACCCACCCATCCACCTGCAGCTCTTTGCCTAGATTTTGGGCTATGATTCGAATTCATAGAACACACCTCCCAGTGGTGTCACAGCTCACCTTCTCAGCCATACCTCCTCTGGCCACCCTGCCCTCTGTCCCCCTTGCCCAGCCCTATTAACCACATTTCTCACCCCCGACCTATTACATACCCTAGTCATTTATCCTATTTACTATTGTCTCCTGCTACCATGTAAGATTCAGAAGGATAGAGATTTTTATCTGGCCTATTTATTGACTTTTCTCTCCAGCATCTAGGATAATGCCTCCACCTAACAGATGGTGAAAAAACGTCCTGAGAATATGAATGAAAGTTTATTTCCGCCCAATGCCCCATAGACGCATGCTGAGAGATTGGCCTCATTATAGCTTTTAATTCCTTTTCAAGTTTCTCAAGTGTTAGATTGTAAGCAGCCTTCAGAAAATGACTACCAAGAAACACTGTCTTTGGCTTGAGTACATACGGTCTTTTATCCTAAGCTGTGAACAACTCCTCTAGAATGGAGCAGAAGTGTCATCAATATTGAAAGTATATAAACAGCCATAGATGCTTGAAATTTTTAGGAATATGTTCAAAGGTCTTCACAAATCCCCCAAATTATGGATACTGTGATGGTATATTCTTCTCTCATGAACTTCCCACAGAACAATAAAAAGGAAAGAAGGAAGCCACATGTGGTTCCAGATGCCACCTGGCTCGTGGCCAGCCTCACTCATCAGAAGGAGGCTCACCCCGTGGCCCAGCATCGCTCTGCTCAGGGTTTTTGTGCTTGTGCAGAGCAACACCCCACATTACAGCCGCTCACGAGCTTTCGGCGTAGCCCGCATATTGTTGAAACCAAGGATATCAATTCTGTGAGAGCCCAAAGGTTCACTGTACTATTTTATCCTACCTGTAAGAGTTTTACATACTCATTTTTTAAACAGTGAGCTCCCCCAGGCCACTCGGCCTTCATTTCAGAAGATCACCTGTGTGGGTGTTAATTACCGCTAAATGCCAAGGTGATTCCTGGGAAAAACAAAATGAGCCATCATTTGTAACAGAGTAGGTTTTCGCTTTGAGACCCAATTACAGACAGGCATCCATTCCGTTTGATTTTGGTCATGGGGTAACAAACTCTTGGTGTGAACAACAAATGAAAAAGAAACGGTTTGTAATTATTTTTCCATCTGTAAGCTGATTCTTTGATACATATTCTCGTTGAAGAAAACCTTCTGCCATGGTAACTTTTCCCCCCAAGGATAATGATCAGGAGTCTTTGACAAAGAAGAGTGGGAGTAAAGGAAGGGGGGATGCTGTCGCCACGGTGACAGCTGTCTAGCGTAAACATCTCACACCTCTTCCGTTTATCGTGTGTTTTAGGGCAATTCAAGCTGCTGGAACAAGACCGAGATATAAAGGAGCCAGTGCAATATTTCAACAGTGTGGAGGAGGTGGCTAAAGCGTTTCCTGAACGTGTGTACGTCATGGAGGAAATAACATTCAACGTGAAGGTAGTTCTCGAAGAACCAAATATTTATCCTCACTGAAATAATTTAACTTTCAGGTCATTACGGGCACAGTGTGTTCCCCTCTGTGCCTCGTAGGAGAGTTCCATCCTCCTCATGGATTCGTGTCAGTGGCCAAAACAGATCTTTTTAAGAACCGCGTGAGCTCTAGCTGACCTGATTCTCCAACAGGTTACAATGATAACATGATCTCTGGCTTGAACAACTGTCAAGGCAGATCGAAAGATCTTTCTTTCTTTTCTTTTCCTTTCTTTTCTTTTCTTTTTTAATTTGGACTTTATTCTCTAACATGTCCTGGTTGTTTGACCGGCTCTTCTGTGAGCTGGATGCTTCACTTATGGGAACAAGCAAAAGGCGTATGACACGACGAGTACCGAACACTTAAAGAAAAAGAGAGAAGGTTCCAGAGTACTCCCCGACGTCCACTCATATTCGTTCCATCCTTTGCAGACTGTCTCTGTCGGTACACACAGGGAAGATTGATGTGTAGAGTGTGGCCTCGTAGGTATTTATTGATCTTTGTCCCTCAGAGAAAAGCTAAATAGTGTTTACTGTGCTGTATTCATTTTGCATTCTTAAAGGGACAGTTCTGTCCCTGGCTACGGAGTGCGTGAGCTCCTTCGACTAGACTCGCTGTTGAAGAGGGACTACCCGGGGAAGCGGTGTCACCGAGGCCCCACCTTTTTGCCTGTGAATCCATTGTTTTCTCCAGCAACACCCACAGTGATGCCACATCAGTCTCGAAAGTGTTCCCATCGAAACCATTAACCTCCTTTCAGCAGGAAGTCCGACTAAGTCACGTTCTCTAAACATTTCAATATTTGGGGGGCAAGATGCCTGTTTGTTAGAAATCATGCTCTATGTGAAAAACAGACTGTGGGGTATCTTAGTCCAAGAATGCAGCAGTGTCTTTGTGGATGAGTCACTCCACCCACACGCCTCAGGAAAGGGGGAAACATGCCCAAGATGGCTTCCTTACTGGAGCAGTGCTTCTGCCCATTTGATCGGCCAAGCCAAGTCGTCCTTCCAGTCCGTTCTAAAATAGAGCGGCTGTCATCTACTTTATTTGGTCTTAGGAGTAAAATGGGTCCATTTTGTGTCCTGTCAAATTCTTTACTACCTAAATTATGCTGGTACTCAAAAATATTTATAACTTGTAAGCCCTTCAGTGACTTAGTCTGTGAGTCCTCAAGGCAACTTGAACTTACCTTGAGGATTTGTGAAAACATGTTCATTTTTAAATGTACCAAGAGTCGTTGGTCAGAAGCTAATCAAATCCTGTTTGATTCTTGTTTTGATATGATTGAAATCTTTCCTTAAAGCTTCTATTTTATTTTTTTTTTAAGATTTTATTTATTTATTTGACAGAGAGAAATCACAAGTAGATGGAGAGGCAGGCAGAGAGAGAGGGAAGCAGGCTCCCTGCTGAGCAGAGAGCCCGATGCGGGACTCGATCCCAGGACCCTGAGATCATGACCTGAGCCGAAGGCAGCAGCTTAACCCACTGAGCCACCCAGGCGCCCCAAAGCTTCTATTTTAAATTTCCTAAATGGAAAAAAAAAAAATTGTTTGGAAAGGAAAGTCCATACTTCTTAAAAACTGTTTTTTTGAAAACCTTGCATTTGCTGGTGAATCATGAGAAAGTAATCATAAAAATTTTTTGATTTTTTAAGATTTTGTCAAGTATTAAAATTTAAGTCTTTTGTGGCATATTGTACTTGTGAAAGATTTTTTTAAATGCCTCTAGCAGCTGTTTTGTGTGTGAATTTGTATGAACATCAGCAGCGATTGGAACAATAATCTTGAAATCAATAAGGTTTGATGGGCTTTTTTTTCTTTAATTTTTTTGTGTGTTCCAAGATTCATTGTTTATGCCACAATTGACTTTATTTATTTAAACATACATAATAGAGGTGCCATTTAAAAAATTCAGCACAGCAGTGTGAATGTATTTAACACTATTGACCTGTACACTTTAAAATGGTTAAGATGATAAATTTTATGTTATGTATATATTACCACAATTTTTCTAAAAAAGCCAAAAAAAAGTTCAAAGGCACAGACAAATGGGTATGTATGGATTACAAATTTTACAGCATCCATAGAGCAGTCTGGACTTGGGTTGAGTTCATGTGCTATGCATACATAAATATTTACTACTTCTTGTCTATTACTTATAAAGTTTTAAGATGCTATCACATCTATCCGGCATTAATCATTTAAGACATCGTTCGATTATATTCAAAGAAGAATTGATCAAGGAACCTCAGGAAATTTCCACAAAGAAATACACAAAAATCTGTGCCTAGTGAATAAACACCCAAGTAAATAAATAACCAGGGAGGTTATTTATATAAATAAGTAAATACAAGTAAATACAAGTAAATAAAAATAAAATAAAACATGTAAATAAAAAATAAATAAAATATAATAAAATAATAGTAAATAATAAAATAATAATAAAAACAAGTAAATACAAGTAAATAAAAAACCAGGGAGGTTTATGGCAAAGATGTCTGGGTACTACCTGACCACCCCCCACCAAACACAGTGTTGGTCATGGTTTATAAGAATTGATCGTAATGTGCATGTGTGCAGTGCTTAATGGGAGAGCTAAGTGGTGTACTTGGTTACTGCTTTGCCTGGAGAGGGAGAAAAAGAATAAGAAACAGTACAGCAGGGGTGCCTGGCTGGCTCAGTTGGTAGAACATGGGACAGTTGAAGGCCTGTACTGGGCATAGAACTTACTTAAAAAAACACAACAGTACCCCATTCTCATAAATATAGCTATTATAAATAGTATTAAATATTATATAAATATAGATATTATCCAGAAAGCAATTTTTTAAGTGATAGCAGAATTCAAACCTCCTTGCAAAACTCCACCCTCTACTCTCCGTTTTAAATAGAGCTTAAATTAGACCAAGAGGATAAAAAACTAAATGACTTGCAGCTAAGAGTTGGCAGCTAACAGGCTTCTTAGGAGTCAAAAGGCACAATTATTATTTGAAATAAGGAAATATATATATGAAGTCATACATACTTATAATAACAAATAGAAATGAAATGTAGTAACGGCATGGAATAGAACAGAGGTGTTGAAAGATTGGGAACTCTATAGTGATTGTTACTTTCAAGACTGTAGCAGAATTTTATCTAAAATTTAATGGATAGGATTAATATTATTCACCAACTTATTTAAAATTAAGTCATTCCTGGGGCACCTGGCTGGCTGAGTTGGTGGAGTGTGTGACTCTTGATGGGGTCATGAATTCGAGCCCCATGTTAGGTGAAAAGATTACATTTTAAAACATTAAAAATAAGCCATTCCTTTTATTTTGCAGTTAAATGTCTTTAAGAGGCCTTGATGTGTTTGAAATTATCTGCCTGATTGGCCCATCATTGATGAACTTGCATGAAGTGAATTAATATATGTTAAATGTTTAATTCTTTAACCAGCAAATACATTTTAAGCACCTCCTGTATGTCTGGCCACTGGGAATAAATAGTGAATATGCAAACCCTGGAGGTTGTGTCCGTTGAAGTGGCAGACAATAAATATACAGGTACAAATACTACGTCCAAATAAAGAGATCAAGGAGACAGTTGGGTGTACACGTTTGGAGCTTGGCGCAAGGGATGGGCTTATATGTTTGGGGCTCATCAGCTCCTAGATGGTATTTGAAGTCACAGAGCTAGTTGAGCTCATATACGTCTGTGGTTCTCAGTCAGGCGTGATTTTTTTTTTTTCCTCCCAGGGACATTTGACAATGTCAGGTTACAATTTTGATTGCTACAGCTTATAGAAGAGTGAGTGCTACCGGTTTCTAGTGAGTTGAGGACAAGGATGCTGCTGAAAATCCTGTAGTACACAGGACCAGCCCTGCATCAAAGAAGGATCTGGCCAAAAATGTCAGTAGTGCCAAAGCTGAGAAACTCTGACCTGGACACTATATAAAGAAGGGAGGAGACCAAGGACTAAGCCCCGGAACACCCCAGCATTGGGGTCCAAGAGAGATTACAGGCAGTAACAGCAAGTTAGAAAGATGATGGGGCATGTTGGATAGATGTTCCAGAAGCCAAATGGCTTTAAAAAGTGTTTCGAAGAAGAATGGACAACAGTGTCAAATGCTACTTGCTGATTAAAATAGAGGCGGACTGGAAACTAGCCATAAAGTTCAGCAGAATGGAAGCCTTGTTAGCCTCGATAGGAAGAAAATAATAATCAGCTCAGAGACCTAGAAAGTTAAGTTTACCAGGGAGGTATAATAGGATGTTCACTGAGTTTCGTCAAGGTATGCATTTCAAGTGAGGTTACTCAGCACCAGTTTTTTTCTTCCAGCCATCTTTGGCTTCCTGGATGGAGAGACAGAGTAAACAGAGCCTTAGGTTTAATCGGAGCTGGGACTCTACTTCGGGAGTGTAACAGAAGTGAGCAAAGGTGTAGATGGAGTGTGCCCTAGAGTGACAGATCGTGAGCCTACAGCCGTAGACTCCTCACTGAATAAAGAAGTGTGAATACAAGAATTGTAACCCCCTGTAAAAACTAGGGATCTTAACGGGGTTAAGGAACTTTTGAAGTGGTGAAGAAAGTGATGTGTAAAGTGGGAGTGGTGGTAGTGCATAAAATGCTTGAAATTGAACTTTAGGCAATATACAGGAAATGACAGGAGTAGCTTTTTTTTTTTTTTTTTTCAAATCTAAGTATGTCCCGGGCACCTGCCTGGCTCAGTCGGGGGCAAGTGCGACTCTCGATCTCGGGGTTGTGAGTTTGAGCCCCATGTTGGGTGTAGAGATTACTTAAATAAATAAACTTTAAAAAAAATAGATGAAAACAAGTCTAAGTAGGTCCATTTGAGTGGGCAGCTAAGGTGGTAGGAACAGAAAATGGGAGATGAGATGGTCAAGGAAATGAAAGAATTTGTGCACAGCTAGCCTCCTGCTCATCATTTGTGTGCATTGGCTCCAGTCCCTTCTAAGCCAGTGGCATTCGATATTGTTAAGACAGCAATCACCTGCTTCTTTCACATTGTCTCCTTTATCCATCCAGGTTTTGGTTTCCATGGTGATAGTTCTTCTTCTTCTTCTTTTTTTTAACCTGCTTACTGCATTTTTTTAAAAGATTTATTTATTTATTTGGGGGAGAGAGAGAGAGCACGTGAGCATGGAGAGGGGAAGGGCAGAGGGAGAGAGAATTTCAAGCAGACTCTCCTCTGGGCATCGACCCCCACATGGGCCTGATTCTCGCAACCCTGCAAATGCAGCCTGCGCTGAAATCAAAGGTGGGACACCCGACCAGCTGAAATCAAAAGTGGATGATGTGGTGGTTGAAATCACCCAACCACCCAGGCATTTTTGTTTTTAACTATAACAGGCATTTTCTTTCTTAATGATTTGTTTTAATTTTTCATCAGCCATCGCTGTCATCACACTTACTTCCAGAGTCAGAAGCTGTCCTGTGTCAGTTGGCTAACCCCAACTAAAGACTCATTCCTCTACCTTCTAATAAGAAAAATATAGTCACACAAACAGTTTTCAGGCATGCACCTTCCTTTAAACAAGCTCCTGTGATCTAAAGAGCATATTAGACTGTGTAGTGTAGCTCAGACTCTGAATTTGGAGCTGAGTCCACACCCCAAGTCCAGGTATTGGGCTGTGACCACAGAAAGGTCACATGGCCCCTTGAGTCTGGGGGTCATCATCTGCAAAACAAGGATGACTCTATCCTCCTCAGAGACTTTTCATGAGAATTAAATGAAATAATGCACTACAGCACTTTGCAAGTGCCTAGTATAGGAGTTGGCAAACTATACCCTTGGGTAAGGCACTGTATTGCAAATAAAGTTTTATTGGGACACAGCCACCCCATGCATGGGAATGTGCCAGGGTGGTGGCTGCTTCACAATACAATAGTAGGATTGAGTCGTTGCAGCAGAGATCATATGGCACACAAGCCTAAAATTATTACTGTCTGGCCCTGTAAGAAAAAGTTTGCCAACCTCTGATTCAGAACATAAAATCATACTAAATTAAGTTTCACATAAAATTTAAAAATCCCACCACAGATTATTTCACTTACTCTTTATTTAGTTCTTTGTACCCTGGAACTTGATATTAAAAACTCGGTACCTAGTAACTGTTGTTGTTGCTGTTTCAAAGTACCCCTTCACCTCAGATACTTTTTTGGAAACGTATTATACTGGTACCCAGTGAATTATTTCAAACGTCTTCCAGCCTTTTGA
This sequence comes from Mustela nigripes, assembly GCF_022355385.1. Taxonomy (NCBI): domain Eukaryota; kingdom Metazoa; phylum Chordata; class Mammalia; order Carnivora; family Mustelidae; genus Mustela; species Mustela nigripes. The sequence goes on along the minus strand of NC_081564.1, from coordinate 52,145,031 downwards.
ACTAAGCCCAATAATAGTGAGAAATTTTCCCACACATCTACTTTCTGCCACCAAAATAATGACTAACAAATTACGCCCTGATTTCACTTCGGTCCTTCCGGAGACGTAAGCAGAGGAAAGAAAAGATGGCCTTCAATTTGGCATTGGCTAACCTGCCACCCTTGGTAAGCACGTAAGAGGCCTTCTGACTTCACGGCTCTCGCCCAAAAGCTTTCTACATTAAAATTAGTGCTCTCGAGTCACAGAGAGTCCAAATACCCTGATCTCGATGCTAGAATGTTGCTATTTTCATTTCAGCTAGTGAGGTCCAAGGTTTCAGCTGTTCCAGCATAGATTTTCCCCAGTGGCAAAATAACAAGTTTGCATTGTCTCAACTGGGGGAAATGCCTCACAGGGGAATAGTGAGATTTCAGACAGACTGGGAGTGTAGTCACCGCTTCTGCCCACAGATACCTCTCCAGAACCATTACCATGTGGTCTAGGGCAAGAGCTGAGCCGACATTCCTGTCACCTGCATATCAGCTCGTGATTACTGGGTTTGGCACCTGTTTTTGGCAGGGGTGGCAGTGTCTAGCAGCAGAGCTATCCCAGTGGGAGAAGGATTGCAGTGTTGTCTTTTTTTAATGGGGGGGGGGGGGAGAAATCCTGTAAGATTCAGAGAATTTGAATGATAACTGACCTTCTCGATACTGGGAAACATGACGGAGAGTAAAATGAAATATTATAAATAATCCAGCACAACAAAGGAAGTTTATCGACAAGAGTTTTTATAATCATCTCATTTTAGATCTGGAAAGGCCCTTAGACACCGCTGAGCCCTACTCCTTCTTTTGACAAATAGGAAAACTAAGAAACAGATGTTAGCTGACTTCATTGATTCACACGAAGCCACAAAACTACTTAGCAGCAAAAGCTGGGTGTTCTGATTCAATCGGTCATCTTTGTGCTCCCTTGAATGCCATTTGTGGATTGAGCTAAGGCTCATGATTGTGATCGGAATATCCTTTCATAGTGACACTGTAGCTTGTACAGTTAATTCATTTTCTTATCTAAAAATCTAAATAAATGTGTCCTGTAATTATTACGCAGCCAAATTCTTCTGTCTTTTGTACTTTGGAAACAGCTATGGTCTCACACACAGGACTTGGCAGCTTTTATGACTGCTCTACGTATAGATTTTTAGATCTTTCCTGATGCCAGTACTTAAAGAAAGAAAATCCTACAAGTAAACTTACTATCAACATCAGTGCAGCATATGTCAAAATGAACCCTTTTAAAAACAACAAAAATACCCCTGTAAAGTATGAACCCAGAATTTTTTAAGTATGAACCGGTATTGTCAATAGAAACTGGGCTTCATACAGTTGGCCTCTTGCCTTGTTGCTTGAAGCAGTGCTAAAGGTGGCAACCCAGCACCACGCAATAAATGAGCAAGAGTTCTAAGTTTAAGGTGAATGGCTTGTGCAACTTGATGCTGAACTTGGGATTTTTTCCAGGGCTTCCAAGTTACTGAGAATCAGCTTTTTTTTTTCTCCCCAAGTCACAGATTAGAGGCAGTTCATGTGCCTTTTATCTTAACATGTTACTTACCCCTTTTAAAGTTGCCATCTGAAAAAGATGAAGAAATACAGCTCTTCCTCTTCTGCCAACTCGTTAGACTATATCTTATTTCCATGTATAAAGTAGTTAACAAATCAAACATATGTCCTGTTACTTTCTTTACTCCTTTTAATAGAACAGCTACATACAAGGCCTTGAGAATACATTAATGGAGAGGTTTTGGGCTGTTTGTGATTCTATTCTTGTCATAATTATTTTATTCTCTGACATCTTTTTTTTTAAGATTTTTATTTATTTATCAGAGAGAGAGAGGGGGAGAGAGCGAGCACAGGCAGACAGAATGGCAGGCAGAGGCAGAGGGAGAAGCAGGCTCCCTGCTGAGCAAGGAGCCCGATGTGGGACTCGATCCCAGGATGCTGGGATCATGACCTGAGCCGAAGGCAGCTGCTCAACCAACTGAGCCACCCAGGAGTCCCACTCTGACATCTTTTTTTTTTTTTTAAAGATTTTATTTATTTATTTGACAAAGAGAGATCACAAGTAGGCAGAGAGGCAGGCAGAGAGAGAGAGAGGAGGAAGCAGGCTCCCTGCTGAGCAGAGAGCCCGATGTGGGACTCGATCCCGGGACCCCGAGATCATGACCTGAGCCGAAGGCAGCGGCTTATCCCACTGAGCCACCCAGGTGCCCTGACTCGCTGACATCTTTTTGATCATTTTGTCTTTTAGGCAAAAACAACTTGCTCTGTAGACTTTGTTCTGTGTCTGTCAGCCGTCCTGTGGTCGTCCTGTAAAGTAATACAAAACAGTGGTGTTGAAGCATTAGTGTTCTTTGAGGAATTGTGTGTGTGTGTGTGTGGTTTTAAGAGTGTAGTTCAGGCATAACCACCATTCCTAGTTTAAAATACCATTCCTAATGTCTGTCATGACAGTTCAGAAAAAGCATCTCCTCCACGTTTTAAGATTAGAATAATCAGAGAGGTGGGTTTTTCTTACGAGATTTCAAAATGAATAGGAATCATTTGCTCTGTTATTTTCTACCTCCTCTCTGGCACCTTTAGAGCGCGAGTAATTTTAGTTAGCCAGCCTTTGGGGGAGCTGTGAATTTTATCAAAAGTTCTATCCAAAGAACTATAATTTCATTTCAGTTTCCTGAAATGTGTAGTACGTTTCTTCCATCTTAACGAGAAGTACTTGAACAAAAGTTAAACTTCTTTCTATCTCCCGAGATGTGTTATGACTTTAGTCTTTATGTGGAGAGACCTTACACTGAGAATCGGGTGTGTTTTATGGTCTGATTCAAATTGTTTGTTGCCTCTTACATTAGTTAGAATAGCTGCCTTAATTAACCATCCCTGTTTCCAGTTTTAATATTCACTTTTGTTATGCTGTGGGCTGGTAACCAGGTTGGATGGAATTTTGATTGTAGGGGAGGAAGTGTGCTGAGTTATGGCCCTTAAAGGCTTTCCTATAAGCCCAAACATCAACATCACATCTTTTTGCCTGCTCAGGGGCCTGTAGCAACACTGCCTTGTTCCTGGCTGTATTCCAGAGAGATCAGAAATTATTGATTACTGTGTAGCCTGAATTTTGTCAGATGTAAGAACAAATGTCTTAAATGAAGATTGAATGGATTTGGAGATAGCCAACTTGTATTTTTACTTTCCAGTTGTTTAAAATTGCATGTTTTCTTTACCATGAGTCATGTCACTTATTTTCAGAATTCATTCAGAATGACAAATTGGATACAGTTGTGAGGTTAATTATTTCAGTGTTTGAAGATAGCCCCGTGGGCCAGTGAGTTTTGTTTTGGTTAGTGTTTTTTGTTTTTTGGTGGAGCGGGGGGTGTCATCTGAGGTTTTGAGACCTTGTCTGAAAAACTAAGCTTGTTGCTTGAAGCAGTACTTGAAGCCCTCTGCTGTACCATCACAGAATAAATCACTGCCATCATACTTGTCATCTCTGCCCTGTTTCCTGTTGAAAAAAAGAGATACTCAGGATTGACAAGTAACCCTTCATGCCCCTTTGTGTCTCGTGTTCTGCCATTTTCCCAAAGGAAAGAATTAGAAAAATTGAACTTTGGGGGGAAATGATCTAGTATTAACCAAATATTAGCTGTTTAATCTAGCCGTCAGATCAGTCCTGATTTTTATTTCCCAAGGGTTGCAGTTTTAACCTCTGTTCCATGTTTGATCTTTAGAACAACTGTTCTTAGAAAACAGATTATCTGTTGCCAGAGACATCTGCGGGTGTGGGTGTGTGTAAAATTTTCTATCAGTGTTTTAAAATGTTGCTTGACCGTAGGGTATTATTAATTCTGAATGGTATTACGAACAGTAAAACCTTGATAGTTTCCTGGATTAGACCTATTAGAGTTGTTTAGATAACACACTTTGAATTACTTCCTCTCAGGAAACACTGAAACTGGAAATGTTAACCAGGCACGCATACCGAAGCACTTAGACAGAACGCATTGTTTCTTTTGCTATTAAAAAAATAGAAAAGGAAAGAAATTATGCAAATAAATCACATCTGTGGAAACCAGAGGAGACTGCTGGGCTCAACTGCCAAAGGAAGGGCATTTATATATCGGATTCTTCATCTGTTGCTGACAGTGACCACAGGATCTGTCAGGACGTTAGTCTCATAATTTATGCAGAGCTAATTGCTAGCATTAATGATGACATCAGGTTTGGGAGCGTGGAATTACAGATTGTCCTCACATATGTTAGGCATTTTTATGTATGGGAGTAGGAGTAACTTCCGTTACAAGTATACACATACACAACAACACAGACAAAACCGTTGAATGTGCCCAGAGAGTGACATATAGCAAGGACAATTTTGATCTGTTTCATCTGTGCACGTAGTGGCTGATGGGTGTCTCCTGAGCAGCCTCGACGTTCTCTTTCAGCTCATTTGGTATGTGGTACTCACGAGCCTATATGATTTCTTCATTTTATAAGGTGTATGTTTATAAAGGTAAATTAGGAAAAAAATATATTAAGGATTGATTTAAAGAGCCAGGAAGAAACATATGCTCTGTTGTTGCTTCACATTTGAGAAGCACTGTTGGCTCCTTGTGTGTTAACTGAAAATAGTTTGTTGTATGAGTGAGTGTGTGTGTGTTTCTCAAGTCTCCTGAGAACCCTCTCTCTCAACATCTCTTGTCTCCATCCTCATCCAAATGGATGAATTGCCAAGTTTTTTACAAAGTTTCACCAGAAGGGAAGTACAGCCGTGCAGCTGAATGTTTTGGAGGCTAGTCTATCTTAAAATGGTATATTTTTTTGAATCATTTCAATATGTTCACTTCCTTTGGGATATAACTGTAAGGATATTTCAGGCCCTCTTCTGACATTAAGTTTTATTCTGGGATAACACACTGAATAAAAACTTGAGCAATTCTTCAGTATAGAAGAAAGGATAATGCTTCAAGTAGTGGTTTGGGCTTGAAAACAGTAGTGGATAGAAATAGAAACCAGCATGAAAATACAGAGATGTGAAAGGCAATGAGAAACAGAATTACTAAGAATTCAAATGTTGGGGCCCCTGGGTGGCTTAGTTAAGTATCCAACTCTTGATGTCAGCTCAGGTCTTGATTTCAGGGTTGTAAATTCAAGCCCAGCATGGAGCCTACCTAAAAAAAAAAAAAAAAAAAAAAAAAGAATTTAAATGTTTTGGGGGCACCTGGCTGGCTCAGTTGGTACAGCATGTGACTTTGGATCCCAGGGTCTTGAGTTCAAGCCCCACATTGGGCGTAGAGCTTACTTGGGGAAAAAAAAAACTTAAATGTTTTTATTGTTCATAAAAGTAATAACAAGAGTAATGGCCTCCATTTATTGAGAGCTTACCACTGTGGGAGGTTGTTTACATACATTGATTAAGCTTGTGAAGTACACAATCATGTTCTAATTTTATGGAGAGCGATGCTGAGGCTCAAAAAAATGAAATACTTTTTCTGAGGTCACTAATAGTAAAGACAGATTCAAACTTCGCTGGTAATTAAGTTAATAGTATTGGCCCAGTTAATTTCCAAAGGCTATAGTTCTTTTCATTCATTTATACCTGGGGTCAGCAAACTTTCTATAAAGGGACAAAGAATAAATATGTTAGTTTGTGGGCCATATAGTTACCGTCACAGCTACCCAACACTGCCATAAATTATGCATAAATGAATGGACACAGCAGTGTCCTAATAAAACTTTATTTACAAAGGCAAGTGTTGGGTCAGATTTGGACTGTGCTAATAGTTTGCTGAGCTCTGATCTATATTGTTATATACATAGCTAGATGCTAGCTGAAAACAAAAGCCTTAGGGATAAACTAAAATGAGAATTAATAGCAAATGAGTCTTTTTAGGATTCTTGGTGACCAAAGTCAACAAAATGAAGTAACTGAAACCTCAAAGTTACAAGTCCTATAGGTAAAGAAAGTCAGCCCTCATATGGGCCAAGTACTATAATTTATCAATGATTCATTAGTTTAAAAAACAAACAAACAAACAAACCCTAAACTATATTCTTTAAAATTCTCAAGGTCATAAAAAACAAGGAAAGACCAAGAAACTCACAAAATCAAGGACTGAATGTGGTGTCATATCTGTTTGATTCTGAAAGAGAAAAAGGACATTAGTGGAAAAAAATAATGAAACCCAAATAAAGAATAAAGCTTTGTGGTTAAGTTAGTCATCTTGTATTAGTGTTAATTTCTTGGTTTTGATAATGTGCCATGGTTGTATAGAATGTTAACAGGAGAAGCTAGACAAAGGTATACAGCTTTGTAACTTTTCTGCAAATCTGGAATTATTGCAAATAAAAAGTTAAATTGTGTTTATTTATTATTAATTAATTTATTTAGATTCCTAAACGTAACTCCAATGTAGGAGCCCAAGCGAATACTGAGTCTGAAAGTAAACACAGTTAAGTGTGGTCTTATTAAAAATAATACTCAAAACACTTACTCTGAATCACCTAAAATGGACTTTAAACCTCATGAGCCTGAACTACCATTAAAATAGTATTTTTCCGCCATTTAGGTACTAGTAATGCCTTGCTACAGTTGTCACTGTAGAGACAACAGAACTGTTTGTTTTTTATAGCACTAATGTGGATTGACAAATTGCTTGTTCCAAAGTTTAAAATTATATAGAGATGACCTAGAATAGTGCGTGAGAAATTATTTACAAAGACTGCCACCTTCAAGTCTTCTATACACATACTGATGATTACTGCTCAGTAAACAACATGAACATGGCAAATCACTTTACCCAGATGCTTTTTCATTAACATAAAAGAATAACAATCTCAGCCTTAAAGCCTGGTACTAAAACTGATAAAGATAACATAATAAAACAATACACTAACTTCACCTGTGACTAAGATACATAAGTCAGAGATCAAATAGTATCAAGAGTCATGCAATACACTTTTTTTTTTTAAAGATTTTATTTATTTATTTGACAGACAGAGATCACAAGTAAGTGGAGAGAGAGAGAGGAGGAAGCAGGCTCCATGCTGAGCCTCCCGATGGGGGGCTCCATCCCAGGATCCTGGGATCATGACCTGAGCTGAAGGCAGAGGCTCTAACCCCCTGAGCCACCCAGGCACCCCCATGCAATACACTTTTAAGTGCAACATGGTCATACACAGATTATTTCAGGCGTGTAGCATTGTTTTACTATTTGGGAATCTACTATTTTAATATAAAACCAGGACATCAAAATAAAAAATAAACATATGACTATCTTATTGGGTGCAGAAATGGCACTTGATTAAAACATTATTTTAGGGCCTCTGGATGGCTCACCTCATTGAGCGTCTGACTCTTGGTTTCAGCTCAGGTCATGATCTCAGGGTCATGGGATCAAGCCACATGTTGGGCTCTTTGCTCAGCCATGGAGTCTGCTTGAGATTACCTCCCCCTCTCTCCCTCTCTCTCTGCTCCTCCCCCCTGCTCGCACATGCGTGCACTTTCTCTCTAAAATAAATAAATGCAATCTTTAAGAAATAACATTTTTAAAATTTCTTCGTAGAAACTTTTAGAAAACTGGAATTGGAAACACACATCACTAACATGATAAAATCCTTCTCAAAAAATGAATGAGTTTCTCATGTGATCAGTTTTAATAACAAATAATTCACATTAAATATGGAACACCATTCTCACCACCACACTGTTGTCAGGAGAAAGGATGAAGACTAAAAAGATGAAGGTGAATTTTGCATTGGTTACATAAGACTTAATCACTTAAGAATCCTAAGATTATCACTGGAAAAAACTTACAGTGAGGTTACTGATCTTAGAGAATAGCAACAAACCGTATGTATGAACAAACAGCAATGTTCAGGGATTAATAATGAAGGCAAACTTAATAAGGGAAAAAGAAGATCTCAGTAGATTATGAGAATTATCATGTGCCTATTTAGAAATATTTTTGATGATGTCAAACAGCAGGTAAAAGTACTTTCAATAAAATTATCAATGGAAATCATAGACACAATGACTGTGAAGTTCGTCTGGAAAAATAGGCAAAAATATCTAAGACTTTTCCTGCTGTCATGTTTTAATTTATTCTGAAACAGTTGCAGTCCTAAAAAATTGCTACAAGATCACCAACTTTTAACATTTTGCCACATTTGTTTTCTCATACTCCACCCCCCACATGCACATACATAGGCAGACACACAACTTACATTTTTCTAAATCATTTCAGAGTGAATTACATGCATTATGCCCTTTACACCTTAATACATCAGTGTCTATTTCCCAAGAATGAGGACATTTTCTTGTGTAAAAACAGTGCATTCAGGAGCGTTAACAGTGATGTGCTATTCTTCTTTACGGTCCATCAAAGCACTTGATGGCGTTGCTTCCCTTTAGTTCAGAATCCATTCCTGGAATACATATTGCTTGATGTCGCATTCTGTCTTTCATTCACGTTACTCTGGAGTAGTTCTTCAACCTTTCTTGTCTTTTATCCCATGCACGTTTTTCATGCATACATACCAGGTATTTTATACAGTGTTTCTCAGTTAGGGTTTGTCTGATACTTATTCATACTGGGGTTCTCATGATGCGTTTTTAGGTAGAATGTTCTATAACTGAAGTCCTGACCTTCTCAGGGAATCACATTCAGGGGTACACACATGAGGATGCCTCTCTGGTTATATTACATTTGAACATCTGGCCTAAGGTGTTGTCCAGTCTCTCCACTCTGTATTTACTTTTTCTCCCTTCACAATCAGGAAGCATTCCGAGCAAAGACACTTTAAAACTAAGACCATGCACATAACCTACTCCTCAGTCAAACTTACTGTCTAAATGAGCATCCATTGATGTTTGCTTGATGTACCAATCTTGGATCCCACCAGTCCTCCACATTTGTCAGCTTTTCCTCCATTCATTTTTTCCACTCATTCCTATTTTTGTTAACATATGGACTTTGATATTCCTACTTTGTTCAGTAGACTTTTTCATTGCAGTCTTAGTGTATTGTGATGCTCAAATTGTCCAGGATTTGGCCCATGGAGGCCAATTCAACCTGGCTCCTGTGTCCTTTTGGCACATTGCTGTCATCTTAAGAGCATTTCTTTACTTTTTGACACAATACAGTGTTCCACGCTCATCTTGTAACTTTCTTGCCCTACCCTTGAAGTCAGGCATTTCTTCTTCAAGGAGCCATGATATTGGGGCGCTATGTATATTTGGTGATAGCAGGAGTCATTTTTTTTCTTTTTATTATTTTTTATTATGTTAGTCACCATACGGTACATCATTAGTTTTTGATGCAGTGTTCCATGATTCATTGTTTGCTTATAACACCCAACGCTCCATGCAATCTGTGCCCTCCTTAATACCCATCACCAGGCTAATCCATCCCCCCAACCCCTTCCCCTCTAAAACCCTCAGTTTGTTTCTCGGAGTCCACAGTCTTTCATGGTTCGTCTCCCCCTCTGTTCCCCCCCCCCTTCATTTTTCCCTTCTTTCTCCTAATATCCTCCATGCTATTCCTTATGTTCACAAATAAGTGAAACCATATGATAGTTGACTTTTTCTGCTTGACATATTTCACTCAGCATAACCTCCAGTCCCATCCATGTTGATACAAAAGTTGATGGCTGAGTAATATTCCATTGTGTATATGGAACACATCTTCTTGATCCATTCTTCTGTTGAAGGGCATCTTGGCTCTTTCCACTGTTTGGCTATTGTGGACTAGTCCCTTAGAAGGAACAAAGCTAAAGATGTGTGTACGCATGTATAATTTTCTAAAGTTATAACACAATACCTCCAGTTTCTGCCTTCCCTCCACAGTGAAAACTCTGATTCTCAGAACATGTTTACTCATTTGCTTATTTCTACAATATGCATAAAAGTTGTTTCAGAATCCCTGTACCCATTCTCATATGCAAAACAAATCTCCCAAAAAGAACACAATATTTGTTGGTCTTTTTTCCCTACTGGCAATTTGTAGTCAAAGCATTTTGAAGTTACTTGGGTGATTTCTCTGTCTCTCCCCTATGTGGCTAGTTTATTCATTTGAAATAAGATTGGATTCATCTGCTTCCATTTATGTTTAGCTTTCAGTTTCTTTTAACTTTTTGCTGATGTAATTTTATTTTTTGAATTTGTTAGAACATTGGCGTACCTCCTAAGCATCGAAACTCTAAGAGTTCACAGAGGTATCACTTCTTCCCTTCTACTAGTTTCCTCCCTCCTTTAAGGACCGATTTCATTGTTTTCTTTTTTTCTTTTTCTTTTTATTTATTTATTTGACACAGAGAGAGAGACAGCAAGAGAGGGAATACAAGCAGAGGGAGTGGGAGAGGGAGAAGCAGGCTTCCCTCTGAACAGGGATCCTGATGTGGGGCTCGATCCCAGGACTCCAGGATCATGACCTGAGCCAAAGGCAGATGTTTAACTAACTGAGCCACCCAGGCGCCCACAATTTCATTGGTTTTCTGGTTTATTTTTCTTGTATTCCTTGTTGTTGTTTTTTTTTAATTTCAGAAAAAATATATACTGATTTTTCTGAAGGTGTAGTATACTGTATAATCTTACATGCACTTTGGGTGTTTTTTTTTGGGGGGGGGGTGGTTACTTAATATCTCCTGAAAGTCATTTTCCTATTAGTTCATTGTTTTCTATTAATTCATTGAACTCATCATTCTTGTTCTTATTTGCATAATACATTTTGTGTTTGTGCCGTAGTTCATTCAGCCAGTCTACTGTGTTTGAGCATTTAGATTGATTCTAAGATTTTGCAAATACAAATAATGCTACAATGAATAACCTTGTGCATTTACATTTTCACACCGTGGGAGGAATGTCTTCAGATAATTTCCTAGAAGTAGGATTGCTGAATGGAGGGATAAACACGTACATGGTTTGGTTCAGTATTGCCATATTCCCCGCCACAGGGCTTGTATCATTTGCATTTCTACCAGCTATGGTGAAGAAGAGTGCCTGTTTCCCCTTAGCCTCACCCACTGAGTATGCTGTCAAGCTTTTGAATATTTTTCAGTGTTCTAGGTAAGAAACAGTATCTCAGTATAATTTTCATTTACTTTCCTCTAATTATAAAAGAAGTTGAACATCATTCCGTGGATTTGAAGTCTGTTGTGCGCCTTTTTTTAGTGACTTGGTTTTTCATGACTTTCACCTGTTTTTCTGGAGGCGTTCTGGTCATGTCTTAAAAGTTGCTTATGTAGGGACGCCTGGGTGGCTCAGTTGGTTGAGCAGCTGCCTTCGGCTCAGGTCATGATCCCAGCGTCCTGGGATCGAGTCCCACATCGGGCTCCTTGCTCCGCAGGGAGCCTGCTTCTCCCTCTGACTCTGCCTTCCACTCTGTCTGCCTGTGCTCGCTCTCGCTCGCTCTCTCTCTGACAAATAAATAAATAAAAATCTTTAAAAAAAAAAAAAAAAAAGTTGCTTATGTATTAGGGAGGTTCACTCTTGTGAAAATATTGCACATATTTCCTCTCTCAGACCGTTACTGGATTTTGACTTTGCTTCTCTTGTTTCTTGACATCCAAAAACTTTCTGAGTTGGAATAACCAGAAATGAGGGTTTTTGTATCAAATCTGAACATGTAAGATAAAGTTGTAGAAATTGAAACAGTATAGTTATGATGAGAAAATAGAACGGTCATTTGGATAAATGGCCTCATAGTAGATGCAAATATAAGTATACGAATGAGTGTATGTGTTTTATAAATTTAGTACATTATCAATGTAGCACTTCAAATCCATGATGAAAAGAAGTATACTGGACATTCAGTTAGCTATTGAAAAAACTAAAGTTGGGGGTGCCTAGATGGCACAGTCGATTAAGCATCCTACTCTTGGTTCCCCCTCAGGTTGTGATCTCAGAGTCATGAGTTGAAGCCCGCCATTGGGCTCTGTGCTCAGTGTGGAGTCTGTTTAAGACTCTGTTGCTCTCTGCCCCTCCCCCCCAGTAAATAAATAAATCTTTAAGAAAAAACTAAAGTTGGATCTCTACCTTTAATAGTCCATCAAAGAAATTTTAATTAAATCAGTTAAATAGTTAAAAACCATCAAAATTCTAGAAAAAAATAATCATCTCAGTTTTTCTCATCCTCAGCACTACTGAAATCTGGACTAGATAATTCTTGGCTGTGAGAGGGTGTTGTGTTCATTGTTCCATGTTTAGCAACATACCTGGTCTGCTAGATATAAGTAGCACCCTCCCAGCCATGACAATCAAGAAATGTCTCCAGACATGGTCAAATGTCCCCAGGGGTTAGGGAAGACGGAGCAAAATCACTCCTAACTCAGAACCACTGATTTATGTCATCTCACTAGTAGAAGCATACTGCCCAAGAATGAAATTACAAAGGAAAATTTTGAAAATGTTTGCTACATAGGAAGAAAAAACTTCAGCTCTTTAAGAAGTTATAAAGTTGAAATTCATGCAACAAATTGGAAAATATATAGAATCGCTGATATTCACATGACAAAAGGAATCAATAAGATGACCGTCCCAATAGAAAAGAATGGGTGAAGGGCGCAAACAGACATTCACAAGGAAGAGATCTAAATGGCCAGATACATGAGTACCAAAATAGATCCCTAATAATCAAATAAAATAAAATGTGAATAAATAAATGCAGGATATGTGCTCTACCTTTAATATTGGCAGACATTAAACTCATTAAGCATGGGTATGGAGAGACCTGTAATTTCATAAAGTGGGAGAAGTGTGAATAAATACAACATTGAGGAAGCGCAATAGGAAATGCATATTAGACCTTCCAAATAGATATCGATAACTTTGTCCATGCAATGCTGCTTCTGGGCCTTTGTCCTAAGGAAATAGTTGAAATGTAAAAAAATTCATTGCAGTACTATTCATAATTGCTAAACATTGGGAAAACCCATCTGTCTAACAATAAGGAACTAGTCAGAAAAATTAAGGCATATGCCCAGATAATCAGATACATAAGCTCAGTATTATAACTGAAGGTGTATACCTAACAGGAGAAAATGAAAATAGTGAGAAAAAAGTAACAAAATTGTATACATGTATTTATAAATCTCCAAGAGAGATGACGCATCTCATTTCTCTTTTTCTCTATTTATATAAATTTATATATTGTTAACATAGATTATCTTCAGTAGTAAGACTATAGAATTTGTTCATCTTTGCATCTATATTTTCTAATATTTCTGCCAAAGAATATGAATAGTTTGTATAATAAAATTAAAGGACAGGGAGAAATAAAACATTTTTACATCCTCTCTCCCAATTCCAATTTTAGAAAATTTCATAAATATTTTTTAAGGATTTTACTTATTTATTTGACAGATAGAGATCACAGGGAGGCAGAGATGCAGGCAGAGAGAGAAGAGGGTGGGGGGAAGCAGGCTCCCTGCTGAGCAGAGGGCCCGATGTGGGGCTTGATCCCAGGACCCTGGGATCATGACCTGAGCTGAAGGCAGAGGCTTTAACCCACTGAGCCACCCAGGCGCCCCAAATTGCATAAAATGTTAGAAGTAAAGTGGGATGCCTGGGCTGCTCAGTCAGCTGGGCGTCTGCCTTTTACTCAGGTCATGATCCCAGGGTCCGGGGATCGAGTCCTGCATCAGGCTCCCTGCTTGGCGGGGATCTTGTGTCTCCTTCTACCTGCTTCTTCCTCTGTTTGTGCTCTCTCTCTCTCTCTCTCTCTCTCTGACAAATAAAATGAATAAAATCTTTTTTAAAAATTTCTTTAACAGTTGAAAAAAAAAAGGAATATTTTACAGTGGTGTTCGTGAAAGCATTTTTTTAATAGCTGGAAGAGACAGAATAATATTACTATCCCAAAATAATTATCCATATGGTAGGCTCCTCTACGTGGACAAAGAAACTGGAAGAATGTTTATCAAACCATTATAATGGTGGCTATTTCTGAATCAGGCCCGTGGGTGTTACTTTCTTCTTGTGTCTTTTCTCTGTATTTCCCAAATTTTTACTAACAAACAGATTGCTTATTTCTTCAGAACAAAGTATGTTTTTACAAGTCTAAAAGAATATCTTCTTATTACTGTTAGCCATATAAATATTATAAGAGAAATGGAGTGGCTAAATTTAGTATGGGAACAGCATTTTCCTTTTACACGTGCTTGTGTGTCTGTCTTCATGGCAAGTTCTCTGCTTCTCTGCAGGAATGGACTGAAGGCAGCTAACGTAAAACTGATTTCTCCTGTTGCAGGTTGCTTCAGGTGAATGCAATGAGGACACCGAAGTTTATAATATCACCCTCTGTACTGGGGATGAACTCACTCTCATGGGGCAAGCAGAAATCCTGTACGCAAAGACTTTCAAGGAGAAGTCACGACTCAACACGATCTTCAAAAAGATCGGCAAGCTCAACTCCATCAGCAAGCTGGGGAAGGGCAAAATGCCATGCCTGATCTGCATGAATCACCGGACCAATGAAAGCATTAGCCTGCCATTCCAGTGCAAGGGCAGATTTAGCACCCGGAGTCCCCTGGAACTTCAGATGCAGGAGGGCGAGCACACCATCCGCAACATAGTGGAGAAAACCAGGCTCCCCGTGAACGTGACGGTGCCCAGCCCTCCACCCAGGAACCCCTATGACCTCCACTTCATCCGTGAGGGGCATCGCTACAAGTTCGTGAACATCCAGACCAAGACAGTGGTGGTTTGCTGTGTGCTACGGAACAACAAGATCCTCCCCATGCACTTCCCTTTGCACTTGACGGTCCCCAAGTTCAGCCTCCCAGAACACTTGGTAAAGGGAGACGTGTGGCCCGAGACCCTGGTGCATCACTGGCTGGGTATCTGCCAAGAACAATTCGACATCGACGAGTATTCCCGGGCTGTCCGAGATGTGAAGACCGACTGGAATGAGGACTGCAAGAGCCCCAGGAAGGGCCGGTGCTCTGGCCACAACCACGTGCCCAATTCTCTGAGCTACGCCCGCGATGAGCTCACCCAGTCCTTCCACCGGCTGTCTGTCTGCGTGTATGGCAACAATCTCCATGGCAACAGTGAGGTGAACCTCCACGGCTGCAGGGACCTGGGGGGAGAGTGGGCGCCCTTCCCTCACGACATCTTGCCCTATCAGGACCTGGGGGACAGTGGGAGCGACTACCTGTTCCCGGAAGCCGGTGAAGAATCGGCGGGTGTCCTGGGGAAGTCGGAGCTTCCTTACGAAGAGCTCTGGCTGGAGGACGGCAAGCCCAGCCATCAGCCTCTCACGCGTTCCCTGAGCGAGAAGAGCAGATGCGATCAGTCCAGAGGTTCCGTCCGGTCCAAATGTGCAACCTCTCCTCTTCCAGTGCCCGGAACTCTGGGAGCAGCCATGAAGTCTTCAGAGATCGCCCTACCTCCACCTCCAGTGCCTCCCAAATCTGAAGCCGTAAGTCATTTCCGTTCCCAGGGGATGTTGATTTTCCATCTCTCCGCAACGTCACCTGACGAGCTTGTCTTCTTTCTTAATGAGAGGGAAACTTCCCGGTGGGAAATGATTGGGAGCAGCAAATTTGCCTCATTTGGAATGAAATAGAAATACTGGCTAGTTTAGTTTTACCAGTTAGGAGTTCCAAGTTTTTAAACCTTGAGAGTTTTGAAGAAAAAGAGGTCTGAACATGCCTTTCGCTGCTGCCTGGAGAATGGATAATAGGGAGGAGAGGGCGGACGGTGGGAGACCTGAGAAGAGGCATTACGGTTGGGGGAGGTCCGAAATGACGATGCCTTGAACCGCAGCAGCGGGAAGCCATGGATGGCAGGGAGAAATGAGCTGCTTCCGAACGACCCGGCAGTACTTGCTGATAAATTGGGTGTGGGTAGTGAAGGAAAGAGGAAATCAAAGAAAACGCTTAGAATTTTAGCCTGGGCAACAGAGTGGTTATTAGTGCCAGTTACAGTGGTGGGGCAGATTGAAGGAAGAGTAGGTTTATTGGGGGGGGGGTGGGGAGGGGTGCGGGATGGGAGGAGGAATCCAGAGACCTCAGCGTCATCTGTAACCCTTCCTACTTCCCTGAAGTTACACGGAGATCAAAGCATGGTCGGTGCGCCTGTGTCCATAGACACACACCAGAGCAGAACCCGAGCCACAGCGGGTTCTGTGTAACACCTTAAACGTAACTCAGTTAAGGCTTGTGGGGCTTCTGTCAAATCTTACTGTAAAAAAGGTCAGTATGGGACAGGAAAAAGGGCCCTCTGTTTTGACTGGGTTCTTTGATTGACAGGCACTCTGAACCTTTGCTCCTTGTTTTTAATCATTGGATTTCATTATATCTGAACTGAGAAAGTGCTAGAGATGATGGGTATAGTTCTGTTTGTTTATTTGACAGTGGCTACTGCAGTGGATTTTTTTTCCCCCTATCTCTAGCAGACTCTTTAAAAAAAAAAAAAAAAAACTTACACAAATCACAGTAAATAGAAGAGTTCAGACCTATCTGACTGAAGCACATTTAGGGGGAGGATGTCTCCATATGCGTCTCTTCTCTCTGCTCCCCGTGGTAGTCTTGGGACACCTCCGTGGAACCCTGCAGCTGTGCAGAACCTAGTTGCAAACCGGTAGACATCCCGGGTGGGATGCAAGAAACAGGACGTGCACTCTGGACTCTGGTATCTTTCAGTTTTATAGGGAAGTTAACAGATGAAATGCAATGACTGTCATATAAGTTAAAATGTGATAAACGATAGAAGAGAGAGAGACTTCATTCAGAGGAAAATGAATTCGGAAAAAGAAACTTCTAGTTGGGTGATGCATGAGAGAAGTCTTCGTGGAGATGATGGCATTTTAAATGAGCTGAGAGAACACACGTGAGTTGGAAGAGCAGAGAGGTGAGAAAAAAGGGCCTTCCAGACAGAATAGCATGAGCAAAGATGTGGAAGAAAGCTGGGACAGGTGAAGAGAGAACAGGGAGTGCTCTAGAGTCAGCAGAATAGGGTGACTAGGATGGATGAATGGCCGTGATGGCTGAAAGGGCTGGAGCCACGTCATGGACAGCCCTGAACTTCGCTGTCCGTGTGGGGCCCTCATTGCTGCAGAGATTATTGAGGGGAGACCCCCCCCCCGCCCCAGCTGTTCATTCTAGGACACAAGAACTCCCCAGAGATTGCAGATCTGGATTTTCCTTGTTCTTTGAAGCATCTCCCATAGACCTCAAGACACAAGCCCAGGGATCCCAGTACCTAGTAGGGGCCATGAAAAATTTTAGGGACGTCCTTGGTATTTTTTATTCATGTCAGAGGATGGTCCTCCATCCCAGCCCAGCCCCCCAAAAGCAGGTAAAAAGTAAGGGGATGGTCCTTCTGGAAAGTAAGCAGTGTTCAGTGTGTCTCAACTATATACTTGATGTTCCTGGAAACTTGGAACCCTGGTCTTCAGTAGGAGTGTGACTGTGTGAACTGTTCCTATAGGACTTTGGTCCTGGTTGGCACATAGTGGAGACTTATGTTGGCTAAATGATGGATTGACTCATCCATGATGGTCATATCCAAAGTCATTATGTAACAAAGTCTAGAAATAGGAGGCTAGCGCCACTTGTTTTTTCTGTGGCGTAATAAAAGATGAGTAAGAACATAAATATTAAGAGACTCTATTCTTGACCTTGGTACTAAAAAATATGAGAGTTAAATTTGAAAGCAAAAGCAAACTTCAGAGGGGGAGAAAAATGTTAGTCTCTAGTCTCAGATGTCGTGTCTTACAAGAGACTCTTTTCAGAGCATGTCCAGTGTTTATAGAATGCTATAATCTTTTTTAAAATTTTTAAAACACCTGAAATCACTTGATTTACTTTAAAAAAAAAGTTGGGCATTTCAAATGAAGTCATATTTTTTATGGGCTCTTTGACCATGAAATGAGTTTTCCATTTTTAGGAACTATGTGGGATCCAAAGAAACGTCATAATTGTTAGATGTGGCTTCAGCTTGTAATTTTCAAAAGGGAGCTTTAATGGGGCATAAATTCAAGCGCTCCCACAGAATTAAATAAAACTTCTTTGGAAAGTTACACTGGGGTGAGTCCTGGGAGAAAGACATGCCATGTACCTAATAGTTATCCTGCCAATCATTAAAGATGGTGATAAGCTTTCAAGTGAGACATCATCTGGGAAGGGGACAACTCCCACCAGGTCTTTAGGGATAAAAGGTGCCAGAACAATGGCACAGAGTTGTCTTTCATGGTAAGGGAAGCAGAGCTGGTAATTGGCAAATGCGCTCTGTTTGCCACAGGGCGTGACCCCGTTGTGTTAACATCCAGGGCTACAATGGCTCCATTGCATGCCCACCTGTCCCTTCTCTCCTGATTCTTCTTTTCCTCCTTCACTTCCTACTTCAGTGACCGAAGTTGTAACCCACGCTCGTGCTCTGTCTCCAGCACATTTTGGTGTGCTTTGTTTCTTTCTGTAACCAGGAGAGTAAATCTTTCCCCTTCGGCAATACCACTGTGTTTCCCTCATTGTGCTGCAATTCTGGCCACATCGGGGTCGTGCTGTTCAGCACTTTTTCCCCCACATCTTACTTAAGCAGAAAGCTGGCTGGTGGGACCAAATTGAAAATCCTCAGTGGATTGAGTCATCGGCGTAGCCCTCATTCACTTTGTATTTGATGTGGCTGTTGAGGGCTATGTTCTAGTCTTCAGGTATCTTTGTAAAGATTGTTGAATGTAAAGATTGTTTTTGTTTTTTTAAAGCAATACTCTGCCACTTACTTCTCCAGAATAGGAGAGGCTGTTCCCCTCCCAACAGGAATAGCCCAGGGAAAAGTAAGCATAGTTCTAGTTTAAGAGGGATGCCACTTGTCTCCCTCAGAATTGTTGCAGATGAGCCCAGACTGAGGGAGCATCGCGGGCTCACTGAATGGTGACATTGTCCCTTTTTTAAATTGCACAGAGGGCCCTCAGATCAGAATGACCTGACAGTCCTTGTTAAGTGGATTATCCTTTTGGTTCATATGTTTATTCTAAACACATCCTCTATTTTGTAACATCATGGGCCTCTATCCCTAATCTTAATTTTCTGGGTACTGGCTGATCAGTCTAAAACATTTACCCAGATACACTCAAGAAGTGACAATGTTGAAAAAAAAAAAATGCCATTTTGGAGAGCAATAATAGAAAGCCTTTATATTGCATAAAATTCTGTACATAGAAGGGTTGAGTCCCAGACTGCTTTGGGCTGCACACTGAATTACAAGTCATTATCAAAACCACAGGATCGCCATTCTTCTGAAACTATTTATGCAGCAGTATCCAACCTGGGGACCACAGAACCCCAGAGATTAGGCTCTTCCCTCCTTGCTTGGCTGTTGACATTAGAGCAATTCCTGAGGTTCATGAAAAGAAAATCATAAAAGGAGCTAGGTCACGAACCACTGGTTTAAACCAAGTGTTACTGCCAAATTGATGAAGAATTTGTTAACCGTGGCGCCCGAAAGGGGTGCCCCAGAGCCCTAGAGAAACTAGGTGCAGGGATTTGTCGTAAGACGGATTGCTGGCGTACTCACTGAATAAGGCTGAAAGTCCATCATAAATAAAGCCCCTGGCACGGAGCACTCTATGTTGTTGGTTTGGGGAAAAATAAGACTTACAGGGTGGATTTAGTCCAGTAGGTGCTTAGAAAAATGGACTGAGCTCTACAGAAGTGAGTCGGAGTATCTGGTCTGCCTCAGACAGGCTGAACAATTGATGAGAAAATGTGAAGAAATGCCAGGCCTCCCAGAAGTCTTCATTTCCCCTTTTCTGTGGAATTTAACTGGAAGCGGGGAGAGAAGTGATCAGGCACACTATGTGGTAGATAATTAGAGGCATAGGACATTAGGTTAAGAGCTGTGGATTTGAGGGATGCCTGGGTGGCTCGGTTAAGCATCCAACGCTTGATCTCAAGGACATGAGTTCAAGCCCCGCATTGGGCACCATGCTGGGTGTGAAGCCTACTTTAAAAAAAAAAAAAAGCCACAGATTTGAATCTTCCTCACTCTACCACATAGTAGCTTGGTACCTTTGGCAAAATACTTAACCTCCCTGAGTCATTTCTGTGGGGAGAATAACAGCTTCTTCATTGCATCGTTGTACTGTACCAAGTACTTGGCACTGGCTTGTGGCACTTGGGAAGTGTTCAATAAATAGTGGCTGTAACTTAATATGGGGCAGATTCCAATTTAGGGTCAGATGGAAAATGATTTTGGGAGGTTTTAATGAGGGTATGAGGCCTCTTCAAAGAGGCAAGTAGGCTGACAGAAACAGGCACCTCTCCCTCCACAGTCAGCCCAGCACCCAGGCAGGGCCCCTTGGTCCGCACATTCAAAAGCACGTGTGATAGCTTCGTGTTCCTGGTCTCTAAGGTATTACAGAAACCGACTTGGGTTTAAAAATAACAAAACATTCTTTTCATCTGACTTTTAAAATACCCATTTGATAAGCTAGGTGTTAATGTTACAGTTACCCAGCTGTGGAGCCAGATTTGTACTCATCGAAGAGACACAGAAATGCTCAGCAGCCTGGACCCCAGTACTGTGTCATCCTTTCCTGGGGACAGTTGGGGGTTTTGAAGAGCTGTAGAGTACCTGTGAAGAAGCCACGTGTGGCTCTAAGGCTGCAAACACATGTCAAGAAACTGGAATTCCCAGACAAACCTGTATAGAAATATTAAGACTAACAAGTTGCCAGGATGCCTGGGTGGCTCAGATGGTTAAATGTCTGCCTTCGGCTCAGGTCACGATCCCAGGGTCCTGGGATCAACTACCCCCCATCCGGCTCCTTGCTCAGCAGGGAGCCTGCTTCTTCCTCTGCCTGCTGCTCCCCTGTTCATGCTCTCCCTCCCTCTCTTTCTCTCTCTCTCTCTCTCTGACAAATTAATAATAAATAAATAAATCTTTTTCAAAAGTGGGGGGGGTACTGACAAGTTGCCTTGGCAAATTCTATTCCTCAGCGTGGCTAGGCTAGATTATGGTGTGACCAGGTGTCCTGCACCACCTGGAGGTATCCACCCAACAGAATTAGAGACGTCACATGACTACCAAAGTTGGGAAAAAGCTATCAACAGATGTTTGTTTATAAATTAAGGGAATTGGCTATGAGAACTAATTTGACTAAGTTTTTATTTTATTTTGTCTTTGGACTTTTGCCCTGTATCAACTGTTAACATTAGAAAAGGCATTAAAAGACAGATTTTCTTAAATAAATCTGACATATTAATATTCAGGTTTAGGTACTAAAAAGATTAATCTGGAAGTGACTATTTATTTTTCAGAGTAATTGCTCTACAAAAAGATTCACTCAGGATTCCACTAATTAATGAGGTCTCCTAAGGCATTTGACATTTAATTAATTTTAATTACGACTTTTGAGGAGTACTCTGAGAACAAGCCATATCTACGTTCCCATATGTTAATTGAAATAAGGACTAAATTATTACTGTGTTTTGGTAATTTTGAAACTAATTGCCTCTGGTTTCATGTAAGTTATTTGTTTTTAAGTGAAACCTTCTAAACCAAGAAATGTTTTTCTCCTGTGTCCAGGAAAGTCTCAATGTTGAGTACGTTAATAATTACAATATTCTGTGGGATAGCTCTTGTTGCAAATCTGCACTCTTGAGTGCCATTTGCACAAAATCACATTAATGTGAAGGTTATATACTATTTAAATATATGTATCATGTATTATATTCCTTGCTCAGAAAAGGGCTTTATTCTCTGCCCCAGTAGCATATTCCTTCTTCTGAGTCCATAGAAGCACCCTAGAATTTGAACAAGTATTCTTTTCAGGACCACTTGCCCTTCGTGAATGGCCTCCGCCTTGCCTCCCTGGCCCGAGGCTTGGAGATTGGAGGTCGTCTCAAACCCAGGTCTGTCTTTAGGTCTTATCGTCAGTGTGTAAAACTAGAAGGGGGAAAAAAAAAGTATTCATCTAAGAATCAGGATTTTGACTGTAAATCACATCTGCCCTTGCGTAATTAATCACATAGAGTTTCATTTATTGCCATTTTGTCATTATAAACTTTTCATTTCTGTTTGGCTGAAAATACCCTGATGGGTATGTGACAAGGTTATGAACTCTTTGTATAAAAGCCTCTTTATAAATAAGATTTCTTAAGGCTGTAATGATTTTGTTATCTGGGAGAGGGAGTGTGGGAAGCGATATAAAATCCAGGGCAGAGGGCATGCACTGAAGGCAAAGTTGCAAAGTTCAAGGAAGCGTGGTTACAAAACTCCTTTCTTTCCATTGCTGACATTATCCTGAAGTTGGCTTTTTGAGAAGAAAATTCACAGTACAGGTGAGTGCAGTTGTAGATCAAGCTCACTTCAAGAATCTGTGTATTTTCTGAGTTATTGTCAAAAAGAAACAAAATGATCCTTACCCTGCTTGAGTGATGCCGAAATCTCTTCAGTGACTGCGACAATTCTAAGCAGTGTGATCTTTGAGACAGAATCTTTCCACCCACAAGCTTGTGATGGTGCGTGTGTGTTGGTTTTAAACCACAGACAAGGGAAATGGTTGGCCTTGTCAATAGGTGTCTCCAGACCCATTGCCATGGATTTAAAAGTTGAGTACACTGCGATAAAATTGATGTTTTCCCCCCAAAAGATGGCTACACAAAAAATGTCACAGTAATGTGTTCCATTTACTTTTCTTAAGCAGTCTCTTTGGTCCAACTAGTGAGAGGGTATAAAAAGTGTTCTTGCTTCCGTGGAAGACAAGTAGAATGTTCCAAGAAATGAAAATTTTACAAGTAATATTATACCAAAACCCCCCATCCCTACACTGTGCTGTTTCATAAATACTTGGTGTGTCTTTCAGTCTCTTGTATTCTTTTAGTCCCTAGAAGTGTCGGGAAAACTTAATGGTCACAGGAGAAAGTAATTAGATCATAGGTAATATGTATAAAAAGCTCCAATTATGTGTACCAAATGTTACATACAATAAACATAACATATCATAAATATACATAAATATGTGTAGCCTTGTTTTCCAACCAGGTACTAATGAGCTTTGTAATTGGAACAAATTCTCATGCATCACTTTTAACATGTGGCTATTAAGGGAGAAGACCCTTTTCTCCATTTTTAACAAATTATTGTTCCTTTACACTGTGCTCAGTTCCCTCCCAGCCACACAGAGTTGGAGCTGAAGGGAATGGAGAAGGGAAAGGCCAGTTAAATGCCATTCCTGGAGTCAGGAAAGCAAGTTCAGCTTTGTGGACAGTATTCCGAAAACAAAGAATATCATCCCATTCTATGACACATTTGGTTTTGACCAAAGATTGGGGTTGGGTTTTGACTTGGTTGACCACCTTCGCTTTAAAAACACGAAGCTTTCCAAAGTCATTCATTCTGTTGGGTGCATCTTTGCTCTTGCTGTTAGACAGTAAGTTACCATTGATTTCTTTTCTGGCTTTACAGCGGCCAGTGATGGTACGGCCAAAGCAGAAAGCAATGGGAAAATATCTCTTCTCTCCGTCTTCTTAAATGCAGGGAAACCGTACGTTCTAGGGGTTAGTAAGCCATTCGCCTCCAGGTTATTATGTGTGTGCATGTTTATATCTGGGCACATTTCTAAAGTTCGTCCAAGCTTAGGGGTGAAAAAAGCCATGCCTTCTTCCGTCCACTATCCCTTTCTAGTAACTGCCTCTTCCCCTTCCTTTCTAGTCAGTATTCTTGAAAAGAGTGTTGTGCCCTCCCAAGTTCATTCACCCTCACTTCCTGTTATACACTTGACTCACTGGAATCTGTCTGCCAAGTTGGTTTTTTGTTTTGTTTTGTTTTTTTCATTGTGACTTTTGCTAAGATCCCCAGTGACCTGCGAGCTCTAACATATCTTCCAGATCTTTCCTGACTCTTGACAGGCTGCCATCCTTACATGGCCATTCTCCTGCTCTCCTCCCCTCCCTTCACTTCTTTGACACCATT
The DNA here is from genome assembly GCF_022355385.1 of Mustela nigripes. NCBI lineage: Eukaryota > Metazoa > Chordata > Mammalia > Carnivora > Mustelidae > Mustela > Mustela nigripes. Next base: position 52,121,088 of record NC_081564.1, on the reverse strand, counting down.
TGGGCAGGTTCTGCTCTGGGGGTGCTAAGATAGAGTCACCTCTCTCCTCCTTCTCCGTCTCCTCTCCTGCCCATTCCATAGGGGTTCAGCTTTCTTTTCTTCTCATCTGAGATCCCAGTGCCACCATCACACAGATTCTGTTGGTAGAACATCAAACTCAAGCTCCGTATTTTCAAAACTGAACTCCTTGTTTTCTCCCAAGCTTTGTTCTTCCTTCTAAGTTTCTGTCTGATAAATGGAAACAATACTTGCCTCATCGTTGAAGCCTCCAGGCCCAGGCATCACTTTAGTTGGTTTTTTTCATGCCTCTATACCTTTTGCACACTCATATATTCCTCCTTCCTGGAGACTTTCTTGGTACAATTTCCTATGAATTTGTTCTGTCACATTGAATAAGTTAATGGTGCTCCTACTAACCTTTCCTCTTACTTCTGTTATTACAAGGCCATTTGTGTCTTGATTATGTTTGTCTCCCTTCTTCCCAACAAATTCCATGAGCTAGTAATTTCTGTATACTTAACACTAGCTCAGTGAGCATGTGCTAGGCACTTATCATACCTTTGAATGTATCAGTAGCAAAATGGAATTAATGTACTGTGTAGGAAAAGGGAAAGGGATGGCCATATTCTTTAGACATTTGGGGACGGTGGAAGTAGATAGTGGCTCTGATCTCAGCTCTGAGCCCCTAGACACGTTTTATAGCTTACTTCAAACCCTGACTATTAAATTGTGTCAGTGTGTTAGATGGCACAGGAATAGGCCTTCTGGACTAAAGAAGGTGACTAGAGAGTGTTCTAGAAAGAGCAGAACTCACCATTTCCACCTTCCAGTAAATGACCTTTATAATTAGCCCTGGGTTAGCAATCTGCTGCATGAATACTAAGGAGAGGTTGTCTTTATCCTGAGTGGTGGTATCTTACATTTGTTAAGAATTTAATTCTTGAGGGTGCCTGGGTGGCCCATTCGTTAAGCAACTGCCTTTGGTTCAGGTCACGATCCCCAGGACAGGGTCCTGGGGTTGAGCCCCACATTGGGATCCCTGCTCAGCGGGAAGCCTGCTTCTCCCTCTCCCACTCCCCCTGCTTGTGTTCCCTTTCTCACTGTGTCTCTCTCTGTCAAATAAATAAATAAAATCTTAAAAAAAAAAAAAAAGAATTTAATCCTTGAGCATTTTACAAATGGGAAGAGGTAATTGTACTGGAGGTGTAAGTGACTCCTGGAAAGAAAATATTTATTTATAGAGAGATTGTGTGCTTGCCTGTGGGTGGGGGGGGGGGCAGGGAGGGAGAGAGAGACTATCAAGCAGACTCCCTACTGAGTGCAGAGCCCAGCTCCTGCCAATCCCATGACCCTGAGATCATGACCCAAGCTGAAATCAAGAGTCGGATGCTCCACTGACTGAGCCACTGAGGTGCTCCAGAAAGAAGAGCTTAGACCCGAGAATTCATGAAGCAAGGCTCTGGGGACAGCAGAGAACCAGCTCTCCCTGCTGCCCCCTGAATCCATGTCGTGTCATTGACCCTGTTCTAACCAGCAGGTGCCAGGAGTGTCTCTGCAAACACCCAAACTACCCATAACCAGAAATGATCAACCAGTAGCCGAGGTCATGCATAATCTGGGATAGACAGTAACACCTGCCCCCAAACAATGCCAGCACTCGCTTAGGACCAGGGCGGAGGTTTATTCCTGAGAACCCAGGTACCCCCAACCGCACCGTGCTGTCAGACATGCCACATTGGAGAAGAAGGAAGGACTCTAGCCTGCCAGCCATGCTGTATTCTGTAATATCTCCATTTAGAATAGTAGTTATTCGGAGGGGGGTTGACATTTCCCAGTTTAGAAATACCGTCATTGTCATTTTCACACTCCTACTATGGCAAGTGTGGTGGTGGTAGAGTTGAGGTTGGTCATATGCGCCAGGTCTGCTGGTGCATTTTTTTCTCAAGATTGACACTAATAGGAGGACACACACAAAATTAACATCCAGCCCAAGTGACTTAACAAAAACAATGCCCACATAAAAATATAAAAGGCATTCTTACATATTTTAAAATAAAAGTAGCTTTTTGTTGTATTTTTTGTGTGTGTGACATCTGTTAACCTCTGCCTAGCATTCTTTTTTTTTTTTTT